>NC_054484.1:113718116-114018116 GCF_017639515.1 Carcharodon carcharias | reverse complement strand
GACCAGCATGAGTGCGGAAAGTATCTTCAGCTGCATCTCCTGGAAGTCTGGGTTATGGAGTTTAAGCTGTGGCTGGGGTCACATTGGAACATACGCGAGGTGGAGAGTATCATGGAAAGCACCTATAGAGAGCTGGTCAAACTGCTGGCTAAGGGTCCACAGGCAGGAAGGGAATGAACGACCACCAGGTGGAGCAAGAGGACTAGGCAAGCAGTGCAGGAATCTCCTGTGGCTATTCCACTGCAAAACAGGTATACTACTTTGGTTACTGTTGAGGGGAATGGCCTCTCCAGGGAAAGCAGCATCAGATAAAATGGTTGCACAGCGTTTGGCTCTGCTGCACAGGGGAGGAGTAAAGAGTGTGGGAATACAATAGTCATATGAGATTCAATTGTAAGTGGAATAGATATGCATTTATCTGTCCGCAATCGAGACTCCAGGATGGTATGTTGTCTCCCTGTTGCTAGTATCAAGGATGTATCAGAGTGGGCAGCTACAGGACATTCTGCAGGGGGAATGTGAACAGCCAGTGGTTGTGGTACACATTCGTACAAACAACATTGGTGAAAAAGTGGTTATGTTTTTAAGCAGAATATAGGGCACTAGGAATTAAGCTGAAATGTAGGGCCTTAAAGATAGTGATCTCTGGATTCCTACCAGTGCCACGTGCTAGTCAGAGTAGAAAATGTAGGATATATTGAATGAATGCATTGCTCAACAGATGGCGTGAGAAGGAAGTTTTCAGATTCCTGGGGCATTGGGACCAGTGCTAGGGGAGATGGCACTTTTATAAATTGGACGGCATACACCTGGTCAGGAACGGCACTGATGTTCTCGTGGGAATATTTTCTAGAGTGTTTTCGGATGGTTTGAACTAAAATGGCAGGCGATTGGGAACCTATGCTAGGAGTCAGAGGAGGGGGAATATAGGACAAGAACAAAAGACAAAAAAGGGAAGAACCTAAGGGATAGGGAGACAAACCAAGCGCAAGAATCAAACCAAGCCTCAGTGAAATATAGTGGGAACGCGACAAGACATGTAAATAAGACAAACCTGAAGGCTTTGTGTTGTAACGCGAGAAGCATTCACAAAAAGTGAATGTTTGAACGATGCAAGTAGGTGTAAAGAGGTATGATATACTTTTGATTACGGAGACATGGCTGCAAGGTGACCAGACATGGGAATTGATTGTACAGGAGTATTCAGTATTTAGGAAGGACAGTCAAAACATATGACACAGTGGGGCTGCATTGCTGGTTAAACAGGAAATCAACGCAATAGTGAGGAAAGTTATTAGCTCCGACGGTGTGGAACCTGTTTGGATAAAGCTGAGAAACGTGGAGGGGCCAAAAGCGTTAGTTCACATTTATATTCGATATAGACGCCCAACCTGTCGTGGTGATATAGGGAATGTCATTAAACTGGAAGTAAGAGAGGCATGCATTAAAGGCACATCTGTAATTTGGGTTGATTTAGACTACATAAATATTGGACAAATCAAATTAGTAACAATGTCGTAGAGGAGGAAATCCTGGAGTGTATAATGAATGGCTTTCTGCATCAATACATTGAGGAACCAAATGGAGAACAGGCAATCCTAGACCAGGTATTGTGTAATGAGAAAGGAATAATTGGCTATCTGACCTGTGCGAGGCCCATAAGGGATCAGCCACTATAATCTGTTTTAAATCTTCATCAAGATGGAGAGTGACGTGCTTGAGTCTGAGACTATTTTCCTGAATCTTAGTAAAGGAAACTATGATGGTTTGAGGCATGTGTTGGCTATGATGGATTGGGAAACGTTACTTAAAGGAATGATGGAGGATAGGCAATGGCAAACATTCAAAGATAACATGGATGAGCTGCAACAATTGTTTATTCCTGCCTGGCGGAAAATTGAAAAAGGAAAGTTGGCCTAACCAGCGCTTACAAAGGAAATTAGAGATAGCGTTAGATCCAAGGAAGAAGCATACAAATTTACCAGAAAAAGACATCAGGCCTGAGGATTTGGAAAATAATGGAATTCAGCAAATGAGGATCAAGGGAATGATTAATAAGTAAAAAGAGAGTACTGGAGTACACTTTTGGGGAACATTAAAACTGCCTGCAAAATTTTATGTAGGTATGTGAGGAGAGTAAGATTGGTGATCTATAGACTGTCCAAAATGCATCATCATATCCTAGAATCGAGCGACTAGTGAGTCCCCCAACGCATCCCCATGACAGGTGCATTGCAACAGATTGTATGTGTGTTGCGATCAGCCGTTCAGAATGGTAATGTGTAACTCCAAGCTATGAAAGCATTTAGCCAAGGAGACAGTGAATGGCTGCAAACGAATACTCGTATAACATTGGAAGAGGGGCAGTAAGAAAGAATATTCTCTGCATGACCAGACATCATGACTGCCTTGTGATTCTCCCACAAAATCCATAGCTGCTGCCCTACCCTCCATGGAGAATGCAGGAAACGGACACAAGGAGAAGGTAGACGTGTCCAAGAGAGCACCATCGGCATTATCACATTCAGCAGGAACCTGACCAGGGACTCGAAATCCAGTGATTTCAAGTGTGGACATAGAGTAGGTATCACTGTGTGATGTACAAGGCACGTGTTGTACACATGAAATGTCAAATGCAGAGTTTTCTGTGCTCACCTATCGGCTTCACCACTCGAATCATCCCCCAGGGAAGAATATAAGACATTCTCACGTGGCCTGGCCAACATATGGCTCCGTGGTTATCACTTTTCCCTGACACACTGCGGCATCCAGTAAAGGTTGCTTTTGTGTGACATGCCATTCAGCTACAAGATGGATATAATGCCGTTCCTATGCTGTTTCGAGATTCCTCCATTCCCTTCCATGTCTTGGGTCACACCCATATAAGGCAGCAATCATGTGGAGCGATGGTGAATGAACTGGTCTCTGGCCATGATGACGTCCTACTGTGCCCAAAGACGCGCACATGCCCTGACATCTAGTTAAATTTCACGGCACTAACTTTTCCCCCTGTATTTGTTGTTACCAATAAGGCCCTCGCCACGTTGCTGCTACAGCCTGTTACACCGTGTCATACCCCCTATCCACAAAGAAATGGTTCTGCAGAGAAACAACTTTGACCGCATCTCCTATCGGATTTAGTCTGCACGTAACATCCTGGACGCCCTGTGGGGAAAGGACTTGGTGGACCCTGTTGGATGCTCCTCTGAGCAGACTGTCAAAGCCGTCTGAATGAAGGCCTCATCAAAGCCCTTAAAAATACAAGCATCAAGACATTGTTTGCCTGTTGGTCAGAAAGGCCCTGCCTGTCACTCACTTGCTGCATGTACAGAAACTACAACCTCTTAACGATGGCCTCGACAGGGCCTTGGTGGGGATTAGGCTGTTGTCCTTCATCTTCGGGAAGGTCCCCTTACATCGACGTTCTAGAAAGAGTTACAGTTTTTTTTTTAATCGAGGTTCATCCCAAGCAGTTGTGTGACATAGGACGTGGTGCTCTACGGGCTGTTGCGAGGGGCACACGCCGATGTAAATATCAGCAGCTGCTGCTAGGCCATCAACTCGGTGAAAGACGCCCTTTGCTGGGCTGAGACCTCTTGGTTTTACAATTCACTGCGTTGTCCATGACCGAGCGTTTTAGACTGGCAATTTCCAAGGTCCAGGGCTACGCACTACATAAGGATTAACACTGGAAATGTTTTAATGTGCGAGCTCTCTGATTTACTTTAACTGTTGGCCCGGTAACCAAGGTCCAATATTTAACTTATCTGTTTCTTTGGCACGTGCCTAATAATCTTTTGAAATGTTAGGTGCAGTTTGAAATTGTGACTGCCACAGAGCATCTACACATTCAGAGGGTGGGAGTCCTTTCTGTTTATATGGCAGACAACATTCTGTGTGGGACCCTAATCGGTAATTGTGTGCAGCCGACCACATCCTGTACCTGTGAAAAAACAGCTACGGAGGCAATCTCTGACACGCTCTGTACCTGTGTACGGAGGCAATCTCTGACACGCTCTGTACCTGTGTACGGAGGCAATCTCTGACACGCTCTGTACCTGTGTACGGAGACAATCTCTGACAAGCTCTGTGCCTGTGTACGGAGGCAATCTCTGACACGCTCTGTACCAGTGTACCGAGGCAATCTCTGACACGCTCTGTACCTGTATACGGAGGCAATCTCTGACACGCTCTGTGCCTGTGTAGGGAGGCAATCTCTGAAAGGCTCTCTGCCTGAGTACGGAGGCAATCTCTGACACGCTCTGTACCTGTGTACGGAGGCAATTTCTGACACGCTCTGTGCCTGAGAGGCTGTCTCAGTGTCGGCAGAGATGAACCGGCCTGCATTGGCTGAAAGGACATTGGTCACAATGTGGATACCATTGTGTACAGCTCACTGTCAGAACCACACACGTCAGTCATGAGGCTTGGAAGTAACAGGTTTTGAGAATATTAAGAGCTACATTAATATCTCTCTCACTGACAGTGCATATATCTGCATTGACCTTACCTGTTTGTCTTTGTGGAGATGGGCAAACAGCTCACGCACAGCCTTCCTGGAGAATCACAGCCACCACCTGCATTGTCTCTCACTCATGTCTAGGTTATTGACCCTGTTTCTGTATACACTTTGCAGTGGCAAATGCCTGAATCTCCGAAGCTTCATTCTTGCAGTCACTCGGCTTTGAACGTCCTCCCACATATGGAACCGTCCACATGGTACACGGTGTTTTTCATGCTGTTCAGCAGCACTCCAGAGCCTCTCTGGCTGGGAGGTCACCTGGTGCCGCACCCATGACCAAAGGGGCGATTGTAAAGTATTAGCTGACTGTAGCAGTATCTAACGCTGAAATGATCGCTGTTGCTGGCAGCTACGTGGCTGCGTGTGGCCTCAACTGATTCTGCGTTGTCCATACATCCTCCTCCAGGAGAGATTTAGTGCGTTTGCAGCAAGCTCTGAATGCCATGTAATGCAATTTTCCATTGAATATCCAAATTTTCAACATCAACAGAATTAAAACGTATACAATACCTAAGCTGCGGTGATTCGGGATCAAATCCCTGTGTCTAGCAGGACAGGAAAACCCAGCCTTGACAGACAATATCTTCGAACAAAATAAGAAAGCAATGGAAAAACAAAATTATGCAGCGTTCATAGCTTTCAAAACAGACATTCATGAAAAAACGTCACAAAGAATACTTGATTATATACAGAGCAATAGTTGGGAGGATTCTGTCCAATTCTAATCATCAGATATTGGGAAGAATGGAATGACAGTGTGAACGTACTGAAGTGATTTTTTTGATTGGTTCCCAGGATCTGGAGAGATTGGAAATTTTGGGATTCTCCCTGTGGAGCATTTAAGTGTAAGGGGAGATTAAACCTAGATTTCAAAATCATGATTTTTTAAAATGAGAATTTAAGGTGAAACTGGTTCAAATGGCTGAAATTTCAGTAATGAGAAATCACATACTTCAGGTATTAACAAAAATTATGGAATGCTAGTGCGGATAAAGTTTTAGAGTGGGTGAGAGCCCATTTTCCCGTGGGAGGAGGGGGCTGGATCCTCAAAAGGAACACACTCGGAAGGGAATGGTAACAGGTGTAAAGGGAGGGTCAATGAACAACATCTTGCCCCGAGGACCTGGCAGAAGTGCGAGAAGGGGTTTAATGTGCTCACATGTGTGTGTAAAGTCAGTGATTCATCTCCACATGACATCTCATATCCACCACACCAACAACCTCTCAGAAAACTCAATTACTGCACCCGCATCAATCGCCCATCAGCAGTCACTAACAATCAGGACTAATGCCTACTATTTACAATCACCACCTTACTCTCACACACCTTCCACTGGTACAAGCCTCATATACACCAATCACTGTCTCAACGTAACTCCAGCTATTCAGCTATGGCAGGAACTACACCCATCACAATTCAACACCATCACTGGCATTCTGCCCTCTCTGGCTGGCAGTACAATGTGATACCATAAACACGGGGAGCAGCAGAGAGCCAGAGTGGACCAGGCAAATCTTTACTCCCTGTGCTTGAGGGAGAAGATGGTTCTCTGTATCATGGCAGCAGCTGTGACAGACCATGTAGTATTTGATATCGGCGTGAGTATTCGAGATGATGCTATGTCCTTGCATTATGCCCGTCCTGAAATACCAGCTCACTCTCATCTTGCTGTCAGGGATGATGTACAAGTTGCTGGTGGTGGGTGGTTAGTCAATTTGATTTTATCTCACTCCTTATTCCACACACCAACACATCCCATGCGACCTCATGACACCACTGCTGATTTTATGCTACTCAATAAACTGCCATGATCCCAATCTTAGCTGGTGCAGTAGAGGGAGAGGGAGAGGGAGATAATGGGGAGAGTGAGACCTCAGGATTGAAAGGCAGATAGAAAAATTGTGTGGCATGATGATAGAGGAAGGGGAAGTTGGAGAGATGGAGGGAAATAATGCACCACTGCTCATGAAATCACGGCTGTTGACCTGGCACCGACCAGCTGAAATATTGGCACAGTGTGTTAAAGAGAGACTGGTCCAGAGTCAGAATCTGTTCGGGGTGAATCATCGAGCATCATTGGCTGCAGACATGCCAGGAGGGAATGATGGTTAGTGTGCCAGCTCTCCGGAGGGTGACATTGCAAATGGGTTGTGATACACGGGACTCAGTTAAGAACTTTAATGTGGCCTGTGGAAGTGATCACTAACTCCATGACAGCACTAACAGGCCCAGCTGTGATACAATGTCTGCTGGACATTTTCTCAGCATCCACTGCACTACAGGTTGAAAAGATCCAAAATCTCAGTGCGGCAGTGGAAGCTGAGACTGCGCTCACGACATTGATGCTTGCTGCCATGCAGGCTATTGATGCTGTCATCATAGCTGTGGATCTCAGTGCTCAAAGGGATATGCAGATTCTCCCAGGAAATCTGTGCTCCACCAGGTTGCGAGAATCGCTGATGTTCCACCTCAAGGGAGTGACAGTTGATGAATGGAGCACAAACCTGCTGCCCTCCCTCGGGTTGACAGCATTTGTTCTCATTTCAATGCCACTCTGCCAGTTTTATTGCTGTCATCACCATCAGCCAGACTGATGCTGCCAAGTCTAAGTGATGCAGTCCCAGTCTGAGTCCTCAAGCTCCAGAGCTGCTCGACTGTGTCCTGCAAGAGTATCTGCAGCCTCCCGCAGTGAAAGTCAGCAGCCTTGCATCATCCACTGGGGAAGCTCAGTTTTGGACCATTGGGAAGGCTGAGGGAGACCACAAGACAGAGACCACCTGAATGGACACATGCTTTGTTTATTTTTTATAATCGTATGTGTTTGTCGATAATAATGTTAATGGAAAGGTTTTTGTTGCTTGATTTTAATAAAGGATGATAGCCATGAGGAAGCTGCGAGGTCGCTGCACAGATGGATGTAACACAGGATAATGGGGGAGTCCATGGTGGGAAAAAGAAGCAGCTTCTCCGTGGAGGTTTGAAAATGGTGGAAATGGCTGACAGCTTCACAATGAAGGTATATTGGTTGCTTTCAGGATAGTGGGTACTCACTAACATCATGTATTGCGCATGATCACACATCAACAGTACATTTCTAAAGTGAGGTTTCTTTCAGTTCCTGCCCCTCTCCCCATTTATATGGGGGCCCAACAGAACCATTTACACCATTGGGAATCCCCCTATCTTGGGAAAATCATGACACTATGATTTTGCTTCTCCCTGCTAAGGGAGATAGCAATGTCTTCAGCTCATTCAGTATTGATGGTTTCAGTCACCTGCTGGATACAGCGATGGGCAGAATATTAGGAAATGATGGATATTTCACCCATTCCTGTCTGAAAACCTCCGCATTCTTAGAAGTTCAATGAATCTTTGAACGTTAACATTGGCACTGACATCACATTCCTCATGCTGGTGAGAGGTTCCAGGTCATGATGAAGGAGGAGACACAGCTCTGTGACCACCTCCTTGTCGGATCAGAGTAGCCTCATGCTTTGCTCCAATTTCAGGTGCAACTTGACACAGTGATCTTGGAAAATCCGAGAGGGTGGAGCAGACCACACCTATTCCTATTTCTTTACAGGGCTCCACATCTCTTCAGCCTCTGCTCCATTTATTGGTCATGTTAGAGACGAGGTGCACTCTAACTGCATCCCCCATAAGTCGTCCTGAGTTGGGTCACTGATCTCTATTTCCTCCCTGATCGTAAGCAGCAGCTCACAACAGTCCCTGCATAAAAGCATCCCCAGCGCCACCAATCACGTTACAAAGCACATCAGTCGCTATCTAGGTACGTGTTTTTTTTTTAATAACACTAGAGGGGGTTCCTCGTGTTAATGAACATATGATTAGCTGAGAGTGAGGAACACTGGCGTGCAATGGACATGCACAGTCCAATGTTCAAAGGCACGGGACAAAGCTGCTGAAAGTGCCTGTCCATCAGGGAGAATCAGGTGGGAGATTCCAGCAGCGGTATCCACAGGATTTCATGGTTTCTGAAATCTGTCACACCAGCTCTAGTGATACTTTGGAGCCCAGAATCAATGTCAAAGAGATATACACAGAGAAATCAATCCACTGTAAGCACCAAATTGAACAAATACTTCATGGGTAACAAGTTGCAGATTTATCGGGGAAGGGAATGTCGCTCACTGGAGGGATGAGGCCACAGGAAGCAGCCAAAAACAAGAATGGAAATATTAAAATTCAGCCTTTGATACAACCGAGAGGCTTTCGAGGGCATTTCAGAGTCAAACACATTGCTCTTCATGAAGCACCTCATTTTACGATTAGGCACTTTATAGCCTTCCAGACTTAACTCTGAGTTCAACAACTTCAGATCATGAATTCTCTCCTCCATCCCCACCCCCTTTCCATACCCATTTTTATTATAATTATTGTATTTTTTAAATTAATGTTTCTTTTCCCAACTAATTCTATTATTACTAATAAATTTGCTTCAATCCATTGTTTCATCTTTGCCTTTTAGACTACTTTGATGTCTTCTGCCCATCCCACCCACACTATGGCTGCCTGTCACCTGCACATCCTGCATTCCAGATTTATTGTTACAATTAGTGCATCATTTAGCTAATATCACAAACGTCAACACCACTTTGTCCTTTTGTCTATCAACTCGTTGGAAATTTCTCCTTTGCCCAACTATCACTGGCCCTCTACCCAGCTCCATCTTTCGCACCCCCTTAAACATCTTATATTTCACATGCATTTCTATTTATCTTTAGTTTTAATGGACAGTCAATACGGACTCGAAGCGTTAACTCTGTCTTCCTCTCCACAGCTGCTGTCAGACTGGCTGAGATTTTCTCGATATTTTTGTTATTGTTTCAGATTTCCAGCATCGGCAGTATTTTGCTTTCATGATATTGTGGGAGATGCCACTAATGTGCACAGCCTCCACTGCCCCAAAAGTTGGCCTAACCCCGTTAACCAACACGTGCCTGCAGAGTAAAAGCTGCCAGGTGACCAAGCAGTCGCGGGACTCCCGTTACCCTGATGAAAAAAGCTGCTGTCTCAGTTGACGTACAAGCTGCAGATTGTGGGGCCATGGGCGCAACTCTCCTCCCATTCCACCACTTTTCCCACACACCCACATTCCCCATGCCACCCCGAAAACCCACTTCTGACATCAAAATGCGATAAACAGCCTGTTTTCCAGTCGCAGAAGCTCCAGGAGGGGAAAAGCGAGAGGGGGATGAGGAAAGTGAGGTGGATCTGGAGAAACAAAGGGTGAGAGAAAGATGGTGCAGCGTGACGAGAAAGGAAGGGGAAGATGGACAGAAGGAGAGAAACACCATGCCACCAATAATAAATGCGTGTCCATAGTTCTGAAACTCAAAGCCAAAAGCTCAAATCATTCCACGTTGTGCAAATGAGAGACTTCTACAGGATTGTAATATGTGCGATTAAGTCACCAAACACCAGTGGGCTGCAGCCAGGCCAGGGAGAAAGGATAGTTCTTGTGCCAGCTCACCGGAGGGTGAAATCACAAACAAATTCTGAAACAAAGCATGTAGGTGAGAACTTTGCTGGACCCTGTGGACATGGTCATTAACTCAATGACAGGACGAGGGGACCCAGCTGTGATGCCAGGCTTTGTCTCAGCTTCCACAGCAGCACAGGCTGAAACCATCTAACATCTCATTGCCACAGTGGAAACTTCGACTGCGCTCTTGAGATCCATGCTAGCTGCCATGCAGGTACAGACTGCTGTCATCATGGCTCTGGACTTCTGTACTCAAAGGGACATGCAGAATCTATCAGCATTCCAGCAACCTGTGCATCAGGAGGTAACTAGGATTGCGGCGGTTCCACCATGTGAGATTCACAGTGTCTCCAACTCGCATTTGTCTCTCAGGAGGACATCATTTGTTCTCCCTTCACAGCCACTCCACCAGTGTCCTAGCTGTTTCCCAAACGCAGGCCCAGACTGCTGCTGCCCATGTTGAGGTGCTGCAGTCCAAACCTGACCCACAAGTCCCAAAGCTTTTCGAGGGAGCACGCAAGGTAATCTGCAGTCTCATACAGGGAAAGACAGCAGCCTTCCACAGCCATGCTGCAGTTACTGAGGTAGCTCTGTTTAGGAGAATTAGTCAAGTGGAGGGAAACCACAGGACAAACACAATGGGAATGTGCAAACTTTTTTTCATTTAATTTGATACATTTTGGATCGAGATGTTAATGAAAATGTATTTGCTTCTTGTTTTTATTAGTTAAGGTGGACAATGGGAAGTTTTGATGTGTTTCTTCAGCTTTTTTATTTAACTACAGGAGCGTGACCAAGGCGAATATTTGATGAGGCCTCTCAGCTGGATGGATCTGTGGAGAAAGTGGCTTCCATGTTGGGAGCAGAGATTTTATTTTGGGTTTTAGAATCTTATATGGCCCTCTCCGATAGCTTACTGGGTCAAAGGCATAAAGTAAATGTCATCCCTGCATCCTCCCCATCCTTCTGAGTTGTTACGGATTCCTGGTGACAATGCCTGTCACCTCATGATGGTGATGATATAAAGGGTGCAAATGAACACCATCAACTGAACACTTGCTCCAGCGTTTACTGGAGGGTTCACTCCGAGCAGTGCCGGAATCAGGATCGTTGCATCATCTCACCGATTGTCCGCTCCACGATGCTCCTGCGGGTTCTGTTGAAATCTTTACACACATGTTTGTAGCGTTTGGTTCATTGGTAGTGGGGTTTGGTGCATATTTTCAGCCATGTAACTGGATTCATCTCCGAGGAGATACTCTCTTCTTCTCCGTGGAGGTCTGAAGATTTTGGGAATGGTTGACTGCTTCAGAATGATGGTATCGTCGCTGCTGTCAGGGTAGTGGACATTCATCAACATGCTGTAATGTGCATGGTAACACAACAAAGTACATTTCTGGATTGAGTTCCTGTAGCTCTCCCTTTTGACATTGGGAGTCCAGCAAAACCTCGTAGACGATCGGTAATCCCTCTATACTGGGACAGCCATGGGACCTAACATCCTGCTTCTCCCTACTGGGGGAAAAAAGGATGTACTCACGTCACCCCACACAGAAGGTGTTTAACATCTGGTGTATACATCCATGGAGAGCATAATGGGAGATGAACAAGATGTTACCAGTTCCTGTCTGGTAATCCATTGGTGTTCAACAAAAACTGTCACTGTAAACTGCTACTGAGATTATCGCCCACACCCTGGAGTGAAGTTGCATGTCGTGTTGAAGGAAGTGACTTAGCCCTGTGACTGCCTCAATGTTTAATCAGTTTCACCTCACACCCTGCTCCTGGGTAAGATGTAGTTTGGAATATTCCTCTTGTAAAAAACAGGATGAGAATGGCAGAGCCCATCTCCTCCTCGTACTTAACAGAGATTCCCCCCTCTGCAGCCTCTGCTCCATTTGATGGTCATGTGTCAGAGCCAGATGCATTGTAACTACAATCATAAATATCTCGCCAGGGCTGGGTTACCAAATCATCTATCCACCCTGACTATATAAAGTGGCTCATAACTCATCCTCCAGAAAACCATCCACAGCACATGTGCAGAACATCACATGATATGAGACTGATCGAACGGTGGCACTATACCTGCAGTTACCATACCCTGCGAGGCAGCTCTCCCAATGTTGGTATAAGTCCCAGAGATATTGGGAAGGAGGACTTGGCAGTGGGTCCGGCAGTGCTGGTATTGTCATTGTACTTTCCAGTGCCAGGGTAAATGCCCAGTGGCCCATCCAGTTTCATTGCTTTTTATGTCTAAAGTGGTTTAATGCAACTGCTTCACTTACCAGGCCATTTCAGACGGTATTTCAGAGCCAAGCACGTTGCTGTGTATATGGAGTCACACGTAGTCCAGAACAGGTAAAGATGGCAGATTTCCTTCCATGAACAGAATTCTTAGCTGAGGTGAGATTTTTTTTATTGGAAGTTAACAATGGATTCACGGTATTTGAATTGTATTCTCACAGCTTCATCTTACGCCTCTGGATTACTTGTGCAAAGACATTAGCAAAACCCCACTGCCTCCCCAAGCCAGCACAGAATGCTCAATAATAAATCAATTTGGAACAGTATTTTTATCTCCCTGTTTTATTTTAGAGGTTCTCCATTTTAATGAATACAAGGCCATTTCCGAAGAAAAAAAATATTTCCCTGTGTTAACTGTATTTTTTTCCGTTCTGGGATTGAGTAACTGACAACAGTCATTCCCCAAAGAGGTAAAAACAAAAAAACTGCGGATGCTGGAAATCCAAAACAAAAACAGAATTACCTGGAAAAACTCAGCAGGTCTGGCAGCATCGGCGGAGAGCAGTTAAGGACAGCTGAACTTGTTGTAAAAGGGGGATTCGATCGCATGGCGATATTGCCTCTGGCCTGGTACACCTTAGACCCATGGTAATACTTTAGGGACGCGTGTTCAAATCAAATCCCACAAGGCATGTAATGCAATTTGTTTATGACAGAACATCTGGAATTAGAAGTCTAATGATGGCCATGAAACCATTGTCGATTGCTGTAAAAGCCTTCCTGGTGCAGTAACGCCTTTTATGGAAGGAAGGAAAAGTGCCTTCATTAGTTGTTCTGGCCCTCATGTAAGTCCAGAGAAAGAGCAATGCGGTAGTCTCTTTAAAAAATGCCTGGAAAAAGTTCTGTAAATGCTTCCCTACCAAGCGACACCCACATCCCAAGAACTAAAAGAAAATCCAGGAAACGGACAAGGACCAGCCTCCAGACCGTTAAAGCTGAGGTGAGGCTTTGGTTCAGGTTTGAGTGGCTGAGGATGAACAATAAAGTTGTTATGAACTTGAGGGGGAGCCACTGATGCTTACAGCCCCCACCATCTCAGACTATGCCCTGTCGCTACTATCCAACACATGCCTGCACAGTAAAAGCTCCCGTTGCTCTGGGAAAAAAAACAGCCGCAGAGTTGGGTTGAGTCGCCCTACAAGCCCAGAGTGAATTTGATTAAAGTTCACGGGAGGGGGAGGGGGGCAGTTGGTGGACAGACCCAGCACAAGCCATTGACGGCTGCGCACACTCAAAAGCTGTTTGGTTACTGTAACTTTTCACTCTAAGGTCTGCCGATTCCTGACAACATTCCTGTCTCCAACTGGAATGGTGGTCATCTGCCGTCTCTCTTTGGCAATGCAAAGTGACTCCCTATTCATAGGGAGTGGCAGGGACCAGGAAAGCTTTCTTCCCCCGAACCTGAGAGAGGAGGTCGTTCTCTCTGTTTCGTCAGAGCGTCTGCGACAGAGCCTGTAGCATGAGATATCACTGACGCTATGGGGATGATGCTTTGTATCTGCCTTATGTCCCTGTTGAAATTCCAGCACATCCACCAACTGCTGTATGGGATAATGCCCAATCTGCTGATTGTGGAACAATGGGTGTCTATCATCCCATGTCACCCATTTGTCCACACACCAGCAAACACTCACTTCCAACTTTATACTACTCCATAAAATCTCAGCATTCATGGCACAGCAGCTCCTGGAGTGGAAGAGAAGGAGAAGACAGAGGAGAGGGATACCTGGAGAAAGAAAGGGAGAGAGAAAGATGGTACGGTTTTACCAGCGAGGAAGGGGGAGATGGCGAGAAGGGGAGCAACGTGACATTGCTAATGATGAATCCCGAATACCTGACCTGATGCTGAGTGCTACCAGCTCATATTCTTGCATTGTGTAAATGAGAGAGTGGTGCAGAATCAGAATCGGCACAGGGTTGAACCACTGAGCCCAAGTGGACTGCAGCCTGGGAAGGGGAAAGGATAGTTTGTATGCAAGCTCACCTGGAGGGTCTGATCACAGACAAGTTCTGATACATGGATCCCAGATGGGAACTATGCTGTGCCCGGTAGATGTGCTCACTAAATCCAGGGCAGCACTAGCGGACCCAGCTGTGATAGATTATCTGCGGAAATATCCTCAGGTACCACTGCAGCGCAGGCTGAAATTATCCAACATATGAATGCCGCAGCGAAGCTCAGGCTACCCTCATGAGATCTATGCTTGCTGTCAAGCAGGCTCAGACTGCTGTCATCATATCTGTGGATCTTAGTGCTCAAAGGGACATGCAGATTCTGTCAGCAGTCCAGCAATCTGTGCTCCCGCAGGTGACTAGGATTTCTGAGATTCTGCTTTGTGAGATTCCAGTGTCTCCATGGAGCACCAACACGCTGTCCTCTCTCAGGTGGACATATAGTGTTATCCGTTCAGAGCCAAGCCGTCATTGTCTTTGCTGTTACCCATCGGCCAGCGTGGACTGATGCTGCCCAAGCTAGGGTGGTGCAGACCCAATCTGAGCCCTCAAGTACCAAAGCTGTTCGAGGGTGTTGTGCAAAGCCAACCGCAGTCTCCCCCAATGAAGGTTAACAGCCTTCCAGGAGCCAAGCTGCATTCACTGGCGATGCTCTGTGTTGCAGAACTAGTCATTTGGAGGGAAACCACAGAACAGGGAGAATGAGAATGTACAAAGCTTTTGACTGTATAATTGGATGTGTCATTGGATAAAGATCTTACTTTTGTTTCGTTTTGGTTGCTGTATTTTTTTAATTGCAGGATATTTGCCAAGAGGTTTCCTTAAATTTGGCATCTCAGGGAGAATGGATGATACATTATGGGAAAAGTAAATTGTCCAATGTAAACCAGAGTCTTAGCACACTCTCTCCTACAGCCTGACTGGGTTGAAGATGCCTTGGATATGTGTTCCCTGCCACCGTGCTCTACTCCACAACCTGAGTCAATCTACCAATTCCTGTCGAAAATGATTGTGCCCTCATGATATGATGGTGATGTCATGAATGGAGCAGTAGAGCACCAGGAACTTTAACAGCTGCTCCAGCATGTGTTGGAGGTTTCACTCTGAGCTGTGCAGGAATCAGAAGCATTGTTTCATCTTACCAATGGTCAGCTCCACGATTCCCCTGGTGGCTCCATTGCTTCGGTACTCATGTGTTGCTTTCACATTTTCGTTTGGTGGTGTAGACTAATGAAAGGAGAGTACTTTTAGCCATGTATCTAAGGGGCCGTACTCGTCTCCTAGAAGCTGCCCTCTGCTTCTCTGTTTGAAGATGTAGCAATGGCTGACTGCTTCAGAATGAATATATCGTAGCTGCTGTCAGAATAGTGGACATTCACCAACATGATGTGGTGTGACTTTTCACAAAAACAGTTGTAAATTACAGAATTTCACACCAATGGGACTTTTCAACATGCTTCTCCCTGCTGAGGGAGAAAATGATGTTTTCACTTCAACTGGCACAGGTCGTTTCCCTGACCTAGTGGACACCTCGATGGGTGACATACAAACAGATGATCGATATGTCAACTGCTCCTGCCTGGAAAGTTCCAGATTCATAGATGATCCATTAAAATGTACTTTAATGTCCATGCACAAAATCGTCCTCCTTTTGGTGTGAGGTGCAAGGTCATGTGCAAAGGGCTTACACAGCTCTGTGAGGAGCTGCCAAAACGTGAATCAATGTACAGCAGTGAGCACAGGAAAGATGATGTGGACTTATCTGATGTGAGTTAGGAAAGTGACAGCAGGCCCTTGCATGAGATGAGGTTTATGAAGGATTGTAATATAAATTGTATGGCGAGGATAACATCCGATTAGACACATTTGAATTTAGCACATGCACAGTTGTGGATATATGTTGCAGCTGGATTGAGACAGAGCTGCTGATGGAAGATGTTGTACGGGATCTAGCATACAATTGTTCCTGATCTTATGCAGATTTTACAGTATATTTACAGCAGTCTTTCAGTGCTGCTTCAGTGTACCGAGTGAGAGGCAGGGGTTTTGGTGATTGAGGGAATTCCATTAAGAAGGGAACTACAAAACAATATGAAAACAAATATTGACACAATAAAGATGACAGGAGGCGTGATGTGCCTCAGATGAAGCATATTGGTGTTCCTGGATGTGGAGTTCTATCCATGGCAACAACATTTGGAGTACTTGTCTGAGGCCTGAGGAACTTTGCTACAGATTTAACGTAGCTGAGTGGCATTGCGACACATCAGGGAGCGGGGAAAGTGCCGAAACTTTGTATAAATTAGGCAGTCACACCACTTTGGTTCATGTCATCAAATTGTCAGTGTCCAGGAGAGGTGGGTCAGACTGTGAGACAGGAAGGTAAGGGGATTGCGAAAGTGGGAAAGGAGGAGCCACTCCCCATGCATTTGAGCAATAGGTTATAGCCTCTTTCAATTTATACGTTCAAGAGTGAGCAATGTAGTGTGGATAAGCAGCCTAACCATGGCGACTGGTACAGGAAGCCATCCATGTGGGGCTAGCTAAAGGGAATGCAGTGCTTGGAGGGGCGACGTATTCGGGAGGATAGCACAGTTCACTGCAGCTGAGAGCGAGAGCCCAGAAGGCTGTGTTGCCTGCCCTGTTCCATGGTACAGGATATCTGCTCAGCACTGGAGAGAAACCTGTAATTGTGCATATAGCTACCAATGTCATAGAAAAGAGGTTCTGCATTGGAGTATCTAGAGCTACGCACTAAATCAAAATCGCAACGTCAATTGTAATAGTTGCTGATTATTGCTGGAGCTCTATGCGAACTTGCATTGGGTAATTGAAGTTGCAGAGATGGATGCGTGGCTAAGGGAAAAGTTTTGGAGAAAATGGTTCAGGTTCGTTGGGCACTGACAACACTATTGGGCGATATGGGGGCTGTAACTTTGGAACGGATTTCATCAGAACTCCGCTATGACCAGTGTTCTGGCGATTCATATAACTGGGGAAGCAGAGGGGTCTTTAAACTAAATACTCCTAGCAGTGGTGATGTAGGGGGTGGTTGTCAAAATTAAAGGGAGTTGACAAGGCATTAGTTCAAGCAATTAACAAAGAAAATGATAATTTCAGTATGGCCGGGAAGGGCAATATTTGGAAACTTAAGATAGTGGCAGGGTTTACAGAAACAGTTAAAATACAGAATTAAGAGCTCTGGGTGAGATGCCAGCACCATCCACAATAATAAAGATTAACTGTCAGGTGAAACTGTATTTTCTATATCGGATTTTATAGCCATTAGAGAGCTACTTGGTAAACAATAGCTGAAATGTTACCGCTGGTGTGTGACAGGTTTAGTCAGATCTGCGAAGCTCTTAATGAATCAGGGAACAGCCTTAAAGGCCAAGTGCCCTACTGCTGCTCCTGATTTGCATGTTCTTATGTTCAAATGTATCTCTGTCATAAAGTGCTGAAAGAGATGTCTAAACCGATAGCAGATGCATCAGTTGACATTGTTCAAATTTCTATAGACTCTAAAATATTCATGATCATTAAAAGGTGGTGAATGTAACCCCAGCATTCATGAATGGAAGGAGAGATAGTAACGTCAACTGGAGAACTGCAAGCCTAACATCAGTAACAGGGGAAATGCGGGAGTCTATTGCAAATGATTTGATAACAGGGAACTTAGAAAATGGAATGACTGGGCAGTGTGAACATGAATTTATGAAAGGTAAATTGTGTTTTACAAAGCTGTTGGAGGTTTCTGAGGATACGATTAGAATAATATAAAATGTGTGGTGTGGTTCTGCGTGATGGGGCACATTAAGATTTATAGAAAGCTTCTGATAAGTTCACTCACAAGAGCTTAGTAAACACAATTGGTGCTATTGTGTTTCATGTGAATATACCGGCTTGAATTGAGAACTGGCTAACAGGCACATAACAAAGATAAGAATAAATGGCTCAATATCAGTTTGGCAGGGAGCTACTACTGGGTACCGCAAAGATCAGTGCTCAGGCCCCAGCTGTTCCCAACCTATATTGATGATTTTGATGTTAGAAATTTATGTAATATTTCCAGTTTGGCTGATGACATATAACTAGCTGGGACTATGAGATATGAAGAGGAGACACACGTGCTTAAAGGACATTTGATGAGGCTAAATGATTGGGCAAACATTTGGCAGATGGAATAACAGGTAGAGAAATGAGAGGTAATCCACTTTGTAGGGAAAAACAGAGTTGAATAGTATTTCTTAAATGGTGAGGAACTGGAGGTGTTGACATTTAAAGGGATATTCAGATACCATTAGCAATGAAGGGCATTCATGGCATTTTGGCATGTATTATAAGTATTAAGCAAGTATAAGCATGTATTAAAATAAGATGTCTTATTGCAATGCCATAGAGCCTTGTTGAGGTCGCAGCTGGAATACCGTGTGCAGTTTTGATCTCTGTCCCAAACGAAAGGTATATTTGCCATAGAAAGAGTCAAAGGACGATCCACCATTTAATTCCTAGCGTAAAAGGGTTCTCCTTAAAGGAAATGTAAAATGCAGTGGAAGTTTATTTGGCTGGAAAGGCTAGATGTACGAAGGATGTTCCCCCTGCCTGGGTATTTTTGGACAGGAGATAGTGTCGCAGAAAAGGTGGCAGGCCATTTAGATCTGAGATAAGGAGAATCGTATCCACTTCGACAGTCGTGAATCTGTGGAATTATCTGCCCAACACGGTTGTGGAGGCTCAGCTAATCAGCATATTCAAGAATAAGATCAATATTTTTCTTCATATTAAAAACATCAAGCGATACGGGGATAGTGCAGGATAATGGTCTTGAAGTACATGATCAACCATGATGTCATTGAAAGGCAGAGCGGGCTTGAAGGAATGAATGGCCTACTCTTGCTCCTGTTTCTTATGTTCTTATGTTTTGGAGGTGGTAGCGGGCACTATACGGGAAGCAGAGAGTACAGGGGTGTAAATCAGCTCAGGGCCAAATGGAGTTTGTGAACAGCCTCAGATATCAGTCAGAGAGGGGAATATTGCTGAAGGATAGGGAACCAAGTTAGTCACTGGAACTGAAGAAATTGCTTTTTTTATATTTTAAATGTCAAGTACAATCCTATAGTTAGACAATGTTTTGTAGAATAACAAATTGGATAGAGAGACTTACCAGGGACACCAACAATTGCCAGCATGGGATAGTAACCTGCTTGAATAACCATAAGAACATCTTCGATCCGTGATGGTAAAGATATCCAATCTTGAGAGAGGAAGTAAAGACCCTGGGATAAACTCCTGTCTATTGCTGGAACATCCCAGTCTATCGTACTCAGATTCAGATCCATTGTTGAAACGTTCTAATATTTTGGTCTCTGCTTCTGATGTCTCCTCTCCTTTCCCTGAAGCCACTGATCGCAGCTAGTGTGGGAGGCGATGTTCCCGCTAACACTACTGGATAGCACAATGTAAGGAGTCCTTTATTTATTGATGAGGGAAATTCTCCAATGACAGAATTAGGATCCATGGAGATGCATATCAATTACAGTCACTGAACAACCAGTTTAGTTATAAAAACAAAAAAACTGAGCATGCTGGAAATCCAAAACAAAAACAGAATTACCTGGAAAAACTCAGCAGGTCTGGCAGCATCGGCGGAAAAGGAAAGAGTTGACGTTTCGAGTCCTCATGACCCTTTCCACAGAACTTGAGTGAATCCAAGAAAGGGGTGATATATAAGCTGGTTTAAGTTGTGTTGGGGGTGGGGGGGGTTTGTTTGGGGAGAGATATGTGGAGGGGGTTGGTGTGGTTGTAGGGACAAACAAGCAGTGATAGATAGAAGCAAATCATCAAAAGATGTCACAGACAACAGAACAAAAGAACACATAGGTGTTAAAGTTGGTGATATTATCTAAACGAATGTGCTAATTAAGAATGGATGGTAGGGCACACAAGGTATAGCTCTAGTGGGGGTGGGGGGAGCATAAAAGATTTAAAAATATTTAAAAATAATGGAAATAGGTGGGAAAAGAAAAATCTATACAATTTATTGGAAAACACAAAAGGAAGGGGTAAGAAACAGAAAGGGGGTGGGGGGATGGAGGATGCAGCATCATGCTGCTTCATGCTCTCGTCGGGACTTGGAAAAATTTATTAATTTTGCTTCCAACCTCCACCCCTCCATCATTTTCACATGGTCCATCTCTGACACTTCCCTTCCCTTCCTTGAACTCTCTGTCTCAATCTCTGGTGATAGACTGTCCACCAATATCCATTACAAACCTACCGACTCCCACAGCTACCTTGACTTCAGCTCCTCACACCCCGCTTCCTGTAAGGACTCCATCCCATTCTCTCAGTTCCTTCGCCTCTGTCGCATCTGTTCCGATGATGCTACCTTCTAAAACAGTCCCTCTGACATGTCCTCCTTCTTCCTTAACCGAGGTTTACAACCCACGGTCTTTGATAGGGCCCTCAACCGTGTCCGGCCCATCTCCCGCGCATCCGCCCTCACGCCTTGTCCTCCCTCCCAGAAACATGATAGGGTCCCCCTTGTCCTCACTTATCACCCCACCAGCCTCCGCATTCAAAGGATCATCCTCCGCCATTTCCGCCAACGCCAGCATGATGCCACCACCAAACACATCTTCCCTTCACCCCCCCCTATCGGATATTCCGTAGGGATCATTCTCTCCAGGACACCCTGGTCCACTCCTCCATCACCTCCTTCTCCTCAACCCCCTCCTATGGCACCACCCCTTGCCCACGCAAAAGATGTAACACCTGCCCCTTCACTTCCTCTCTCCTCACCGTCCAAGGGCCCAAACACTCCTTTCAAGTGAAGCAGCATTTCACTTGCATTTCCCTCAACTTAGTCAACTGCATTCGCTGCTCCCAATGTGGTCATATATACATTGGAGAGACCAAACGTAAACTGGGCGACTGCTTTGCAGAACACTTGCGGTCTGTCCGCAAGAATGACCCAAACCTCCCTGTCGCTTGCCATTTTAACACTCCACCCTGCTCTCTTGCCCACATGTCTGTCCTTGGCTTGCTGCATTGTTCCAGTGAAGCCCAGCACAAACTGGAGGAACAACACCTCATCTTCCGACTAGGCACTTTACAACCTTCTGGACTGAATATTGAATTCAACAACTTTAGGTCTTGAGCTCCCTCCTCCATCCCCACCCCCTTTCTGTTTCTTCCCCCTTCCTTTTGTTTTTTCCAATAAATTATATAGATTTTTCTTTTCCCACCTATTTCCATTATTTTAAATATTTTTAAATCTTTTATGCTCCCCCCACACCCACTAGAGCTATACCTTGAGTGCCGTACCATCCATTCTTAATTAGCACATTCGTTTAGATAATATCACCAACTTTAATACCTATGTGTTCTTTTGTTCTGTTGTCTGTGAAATCTTTTGATGATCTCCTTCTATCACTGCTTGTTTGTCCCTACAACCACACCAACCCCCTCCCCCACACCCAAACCCCCCCACACACACACCTTAAACCAGCTTATATATCACCCCTTTCTTGGATTCATTCAAGTTCTGTCGAAGGGTCATGAGGACTCGATACGTCAACTCTTTTCTTCTCCGCCGAAGCTGCCAGAGCTGCTGAGTTTTTCCAGGTAAACCACTTTAGTTACCCTCTTTAAATCCATTACTTTTTATACCACAACAAATGTTAACCTTATCCTGGCCAGTATTGATGTATGAAGGTCACTGAAGAATGAGATGGTGGCAGTAGTTCAGGCTCTGGATATAATTTTTCATTTTTCCGTGGATATGGGAGTGGTGTCAGGAGACTAGGACCTTGTGAATGTACCAGTTGGTTTACAAAAGGAGAGAGGGATTGACACTGGGTCTACAGAGCAAACAGTATAACGCTAGTGAAACATTGGGGAAACTTTTGAATTGTGCGATCTGGAAGGAAATAAGTAGATGCTAACATGAACGACAAGACTAAAGGGAACAGTTGCTCCCTATCCACCCATCCATGTACCTCATAATCTTGTACAACTCGATCAGTTCACCCCTCAGTCTTATCTGAACCACGAAAACAAACCAAGTCTATCCAGCTCTCATCATAACTTAAATGTTTCATTCCAGCCAATATCCTGGTGAATCTCCTTTACCCCACTTCCCCCTCCAGTGCAAGCACATCCTTTCTTGAATGTGGCAAGCAGAACTGCACACAATTCTGCAGCTGAGGCGACACTAAGTTTCTCTACACCTGCAACATCACCTCCCTATTTTTGTGATCCATGCATCGTTTAATAAAGGCAAGTGTCCCAAAGGCCTTTTTCGCCACCCCGCTAACATGCCCCCTCTACCTTATGTGATCTATGGACACACACGCCAAGTTCCATTTATTCCCCAGAACTTCCTAGTGTCATGCCATTCAATGAATGCTTCCTTCTCAAATTACACCTTACATTTATCAAATCACACTTTTCAGGGTTAAAATCTGCCTGCAACTTATGTGTCCAGTTCACATCCCGTCTATATCTTACTGTAGCCGAAGATGCTCAACCTCACTGTTGACCAACCAGCCAATATTTGTGTCATCCGCAAACTTAGTAATCCTACACCCTACACTGTCATCTCTGTAGTTCATGTGCATGACGAATAATAGGAAACCCAGCACAGATCCCTGTGGTGTGCCACTGGACATGGGCTTCCAGTCATGAAAGCAGCCATCTGCCATCTGAATGCTCAGCTGTAGCGTGAAAATCTCAAACACATCCTGCACATCGTTTCCAGTGAGTGTAATGGCTCCTACATTCGCAGCTGATCACAGAACCCTAACGCCTTTCAGGGTACACAGACGCTGCTGGGTTGTCTCCTCAGTGACCGTGCCTACCCACAGAGGGCATGGCTGATGACAGCCATGCGGCAGACTCAGGCTGCACCAGAGAGAATCTATAATGAGGTTGATGCTGCCACTCGCACCTTGTTCAAGCAAGCCATCGGGATATTGAAAATGAAGTTCCTGTGCCTGGACTGCTCTGGTGGAGCCTGTAATGTAGCCTGCAGAGTGTGACAAATCTCGCTGTCAGCTGCTGCAGACATTACCATTTGGGAATGGGACAAGAGATGGAGCTGGCTGAGGATGAAATAGAAGCGCTGGATGTCTGTTTCGAAGAGGTTGACGTAGCCATCAAATAGGGGGAGGAGGCCTAGAAACAGAATGATAATATTGACAAGGCACTGGTAATTGCCAGGTGAGCCAGAAACCCTCGGGAGGCACTCATTGCTGGCTGATTTTTGAAGGATGATAATGACATGCGTTGAGGGGACACATTAGCTCCACGAATTGCACCTTTAAACTATTGACTCTGGACTGGCTATGGAAGCACACATAACCTCTGTGATAATGCTCCTCTCATGGATACACCGTGGATACCGTAATGGTCGCTCGTCCGCAGAAGGCGGATGGCGATATGCAGTAAGCACACTCCATAGGTCTTCACATTGCCTCTGTGAATGTTGGACTCCTTTCTGGTGGAGTGCAGCTCGCTTCTGCTCCGTCATCAGGGCCATATCACGGACAAGCAGTTGTGAAACATTAAAAGCACGTGGCCGTTTTTTCAAGCTTGACCATTTGACAGCTTCAGGAGCACGGCAGCATTGGTTACAGGTGTTGAAGTGATGTGGGCCAGTCCCATCTTACTGGTTCTAAGAGAAAACAGAGAGAATGATGGGAATCTGAGGCATCTGCCAATGACACGATGACAGCAATGTTAAACATCATCGCGTAGCAGGCATCACTATCAATTCCAGGGTGTGTGAGGCTGGACCATCACTTTGGCCTGAAGGCTGCAAAAAGCACAAGAAACCGGCACTTGACTGAGATGCCTTTCTTTACCTTGTGCAGGAATCAAAGTTTGACACCGGAGTGACACGAGCAGTGCTCAACACAAGGATACATAGGCAGGGCGACATTTTAGAGAACTCATTTGCAATAGTGCAGATTATGTACAATAGGTAACACTTATTCCCTGGCTATGTCATAACAAATTCTGAATCTTCTTACTCCTGCTACTAGATCTTGATGCTCGCAGGCCACCAAACCGGTGGTGGAGGCAGATGCCTAACTGTTACACCATGGTTTTGAAGACCTTGGTGTGCGTCCTGCAAAGGGCTCAGGCCTGGAGTTCCTAGCTTGCTTTTAGGATCCTGTTGTGTGGCCGTGGAGCCCTCTTCATGCTGTGTAGCTCGAGTTGGCAGGGTCACAGGAAGAGGGGATTCCGTTCGGCAGACTCTCTCATAGTCGGCTGGGTGGATGGCTCCAAAGTGTGAATCTTTGGATTCCCCTCCCTATGTTTCATTCAGTGCTCCTGCCTAACTCCATGAGGAGAAGGGACAACTGGATTGTGATGGAACTAACACACACCCTCTCAGCTACACACAATTGGAGGCCAACTAATTCATCAGTGATGGAATTTAGCGGTGCCAGACCAATATCCTGGACCAAAGTCTCAATGGTGACCGCATTCCTAACAGTGTTGAACAAGGAACGTTGGCATTCTAGCACTACTACATCAGACTGACAGTGGGCAAACTCCTCAATTGTGCGTTTCAATCTGTATAGTAGAGCGGACATCCCTTTCTGAGATCCCTGAGATTTTCTTTGCAGCTCCAGCAACTAGGACATGACCAAGTCCATAGGCTCGTCATCTGACTCGCACTCAGCAAACCTGTGGCCTCCAATAAACCTCCGGGTGCCGGACATCTGTGAAGTCCCTGTCCTCGTTTGCTGTGGATCAGACAGTGTGATATGCTGAAACGATTGTGACCCCAATGCCACTCTGGAACTCAGCCCCACAGAGTGTGTGTCTCTGCCCTAGAGAAGTGTCTGGGTTTGGGCTGTGACGGGCCTCCAATGAATGTAGCTTCATGATTCCTGTTGAAATGATTCTTCGGGTGCTCTTTGGAGGCCCTCTTTCATGTATTCACTCAGCTGTTGCCCAGATGTGTCTGCAAAAGCAAAAAGTGATAATTAATGCATCCCAGTGGCCAGTGAAATAGCACACATCATTCAGAGCATTGTATTCTCATGGGCCTTGCACTGCTGGATTCTAACTTTGTACAGCATCCCTGATCTAACAGCTATCAAAGCAACAGTCCAAATATTCGCCCAGAACCTGGATGTCCCTGTTTTAAAAGTACATCCGAGCCCTGACATCTGGCATTCCTCCACCGGCTATCAACCACTCCCTATTTCGTTGTGTACCAGCTTGTCCTGCATGGGTTGACATGTATATTGGAAGCAGGACGTCTTCAAGTTCAGGTGATAAGGTTGCGAGGCACGAGTGAGTGATGAAAGGTCCCATGAACGGGATGACATCAATTACTGCCTGTGTGACAGAGTGAATGGCGATTTCCCTTCAACTGACAGTAAGTGAGGCTCTCTGAATATGTGCTGAGTCAACGTGAATGGGTGTGAATGTGTGAATGTTTTCAGAAGGATGATAATAGTCACTTACCCTGGTTGAAGGGAGATGATCATTTTTCATTTTTCGGCACTGGCTCTTTGCGTTTTTTAGTGGGGTATTGGCGCTGACCACTGGTTGCATCACCTTTCAAGTGTTTTTCCATTTCATTCTGCAGTGGGTATAGAGGATATCACAGCAGGCAGACATTGCCTCCAAAATGTTCTCCAGAGATGCATCATTAAGCCATGGGGCTCCATTCTTCTTACATTCTTGTCTTCCGTGCAGCAGTCATTTGTGTGTGTTAGTTTGTGCCTGTATTTTTGTGATCATGTGCTTGTTTGTGAATCAATGCTTTCCATGTCTGCACGTGTTTATGCCTATGTGAATGTATGAATCTGTGCATATGTATTTCCATGTGTGTATACTTGCATATGTGAGTATGTATGTGTCTTTTTGCGGGCATGTGTCTATATCGTCAACTTAGTGCTTCTGTGCATGCTTGTGAGTCCTTACTCGCATGTTTGTGTGGGTATATGTGTTTCTCGGTGTGTGTTTGAACGTGTATGTTTGAGTGTATGTGAATGTGTGTGTGAGAGAAAAAAGGAGAGAACGTGTTTGTGAGAGAAAGAATATTCCTGTTTGAGCGAGTATATCTTCATGTGAGTGCATGTTTGGGCATGTATAAGTGTCTGTCAGCGTCGGATTGTGTGTGTGTGTGTTTGTGTGTGTGTGTGTGTGTGTGTGTATGTGTGTTTACGTGTTTCTGTGTGTTTGCCTGTGTGTTATTTTTTGTCATTCCCACACAAGGGGGAATGACCCTCCACTGTGATTAGAGTCGGTTTTTGTGTCCCAGGGGGCATGTGTGGAGAAAGTGTGAACCTGGCTCCCTCCATCGCTCCCTGATTGGCCCATAACCCCCCCGTCCAGCTCCAGTGAAGCCACATTAGCGTGGAAGCTTTGGGAGTTTAGATGAGAGATTCAGTGATTGTTCATAACGGGAATGTTACTTTGTTGAAAATGCAAATCTGATTTGGGACCCTGGGGAGTGGGTTGGGATTTGATTTGGGACCCTGGGGGAGTGTGTTGGGATTTGATATGGGACCATGGGGGAGTGTGTTGGGATTTGATTTGGGACCCTGGGGGAGTGTGTTGGGATTTGATTTGGGACCCTGGGGGAGTGTGATGGGATTTTATTTGGGACCCTGGGGGAGTGTGTTGGGATTTGATTTGGGACCCTGGGGGAGTGTGTTGGGATTTGCTCGGGTCCCCTGTGGAGTGACGGGAATTTCTGTTTCCCCCTGGGGAGCACGTTGGCATTTGGTGGGCTGCTTTCGGGAGTGCATCGGTGTTTTGCTAGTGTCCATCGGGGAATTGTTTATATTTAGTTGGTGTCACTAGGGATTGTGATGGGTTGTGTTGCCAGAGCCTTGGGAGTGGTGAAATGTGCTGCATGTCGTGGGGAGTGTGTCACAATTACTTGAGTTCCCTGGGGAGAGTCGCGGGATTTATTATGGGACCTGGTGAGTGTGCCGGGATTGGATGCATTTCCAAGTGGAGTGTGTTGGGATTTACAACTGTTCCCTGGGCAGTGTGATCATCTATAGATGTTGGGAATTGCGCTTCGATTTGCTGCGAGCCTCAGGGGAGTGTGTTGCAATTTGACTGGGTCCCTAGTAAGTGCATAATTATTTTGTTTGGGTTTCTGCGGAGATTGTGTGGATATAGTTGGGTTTCCCATGGTATATGTCGGGATGTGCTGCTGGTGCCAGTGGAGTCTGCTGGAGAGTGTCAGGATATGTTGGTGGTCTCTTGGCAGTGTCGGGATTCGTTGGGGTACCTGGTGAGTGGGTTGATAACTGCTGGGTGTCCTTTGGGCAGTGTTTTGTTATTTGATGCGGGTCCAGGGGATATGTTTCTGGAGGTGTTGGTGTACCCATCGGAAAATGTGGGGATTTGCTGGGTGTCCCTGGGAAGCATGTTGGATTTTGCTAGAGAACCCTGGGGTGTTTGTTGGGATTTGCTACCTGTCCCTGTGAGGTGTGCCGGGATTTCCCTGTGGTTCCTGGAGACTGTGTCGGGGATTGTTACGTCTCCCAGGGGGCATTTCATGTGGACCCATAGGAAATGTATCGGTATTTGATTTGAACCCATGGGGAGTGGCCTGGATTTGCTCCCTGCCCCTGGGGTATGAGTGGGTATTTGCTTTATGTACCTGGGGATTGTTTTGGTATTTGCTTGTGGCCCTGCGAAGCTTGTGTGTGGATTTGCTGGTTGCTGCTGTGGAGTGTGCTGGGTTTTGCGGTAGGTCCCTGGGGAGAGTGTGGGCATTTGCTTTGTGTCCCTGCGGAGTGTGTGAGGATTTGCTGGGTGACCATGAGGTGTTTGTTATGCTTTGACTCAGGACCTTCGGAAGTGTCCCGGGATTTGCTATGTTTCCTTGGGGCGGGCTTGACGGCAATTGCATGTGATTCCTGGAGGCTCGGTCGGGAATTGTGGCGCCTACCTGGGGAACATATCGGCGTTTGATGTTGTCCCCTGGGTAGTGTGTCAGGATTTGATGTAAGCCCTTGTGGAGAGTGTGGGATTTGCTCTGTGTCGCTAGGATTTGTATCAAGATCTGCTGCGTTTCTCTAGAGATTCTGTGCGGATTTCTGGGGCCCCTTTCGCCTGTGTTGTGGTTTGCTGCGGGTCACTTAGGAGTATGTCATTATTTATTGGTGCTCCTGGGGAGTGTTTCGCTTTAGCTGGGTGTCCCTGGAGAGTGTGTCGGGATTTGCTGTAGGGCCCTCGGGAGTGTGTGGGATTTCCTTTCGGGCCTTGGCGGTTTCTCCATATTTTTTGCGAGTCACTCCAGCTTGTGTGTGGATTTGGATCTTGAGCTGGTGTATGCGTTGGGGCTTTCTCAGGGCATCTTGGGACTGAGTCATGGTTTGCTGCTAGTGCCTTTGCAGTGTCTCAGCATTTGCTGGGGTCCCTGGGGCCTTTTCAGGATTTGGAGTGTGTCATGATTTGTTGTGTTTCCCTGGGAATTGTGTTGGTATTTTCTAGGGCCACTGGGGAGTGTGTCAGTAATTTTTTGGTGTCCTTGAGGAGCAGGTCAGAATTTACGTGGAATCCCTGAGGTGTGTGTAGGTATCTCCTTATGCTTATGGTGAGTGAGTCAGGGATTGCTGCGGGCCCCTGGGGAGTTTGTTGGGATTAGCTGGTTGTCCTCAGGAGAGTGTAGGGATTTTCTGGTAGTCACGTGAATGTTTTGGAATTTGCATTGCCCCCCCTCCCCCCGCCTGTGGAGACTGTCTGTGTTTTAATAGAGCCCCCACTAGGTATGTTTCTGTATTTGTCGTATTTCCCTGGAGAGTGTGTTGCGGCTTTCCGCCTGGCTTTTGGGGACAGTGTAGAATTTTGTTGTGTATCCCGGGGGACTTTGTTTGGCTTTGCTGGGCGTCCTTTGGGAGTGTTTTGGAGTTTGCTGTGACCACCTGGGATTTTGTCCAGATTTTAAAGAGGTTCCCGTGTTTTGTGTGGTTATTTGTTCGGTGTCGCTGGGTATCATATCATGATTATCAGCCTGCCCCTGTGGAGTGTCTGAAGTTTTGCTATGTGTCCATGCGGACTGTGTTGGGGTTTGTGGGGTCCCCTGGCAAGTATGTTTGGATCTGCTGTTTAACCCTAGGGAGTGTGCTGGGATTTGCTGATGTGCCCTAGGACAGTGTTGAGGTTTGCATGTGACCCCTGGGGAGTGTGTTTGGAATTTGCTGTGGTCCCTGTGGAGTGTATTGGGATGTGCTGGTGCTCCATCCGGGGTGTTTTCAGATTTCCGAAGGGCACCTGGGGAGTGTGCCTTTGTTTTTTTGTGGATCCCTGGGGAGTGTGCCGTCTTCTCCTGCTTGCCCATGTTGCATTTAGGGGGTTTTGCTCGTTCTTCTCTTGAAAGTGTGGTGGGATTTTCTGGCCGTCCCTGTTGAGTGTGCTCGAACGGCAGATGGTTCCAGGGGATTTTGTCGAGGTTTGCTGTGGGTCCCTCTGCAGTCCATCGCGATTTGATGGGGCACCCCCTGGATTGTGCTGTGATTTTCTAAACACCCCTGGGGAGTGTATCGAGATATTCTGGAGGTACCCTGCTGCCCATGTTGGGATTTGCTGTGTGTCCCTTTGGAGCGTGATGGGATTTGCTGTGGGGCACTGGGGGAATATGGCAGGGCTTGCTAGGGGCACCTGTGGAGTGATGGGATTTGCTGTTGTGACCTGGCGAGTGTATTGGCATTTGTAAGGGGCCCACGGCAGTGCATCATTATTTTGCTGTTCCCTGTGTATGTTGCTTGGATTTAGTTGGGGTCCCCAGAGAGTGTGTCGGGATGTGATGCAGTTCCCTGGGGAGTGTGTCGGGATGTGCTGCGTGTCCCTGCTAGTGTGTCGGGATTTGCTGGTGGCTCCTTGGAATGTTGGGGTTCGCTGCAAGTCCCGTGAAGAGTTAGAGTATTACTTGGATTCCCTGGAGAGTGTGGTGGGAGTTGCTGTGGAACCTGCTGAGTGTTGTGGGATTTGCTGCTTGTCCATGGGGAGTGGGTTCAGATGAGTTGAGGCCCCTGGGCTTTGTGACATTATTTCCTAATGGATCCTGGGGAGTTTGTCTCGATCTGTCTCTCTCTCTGTATGGCTGTCTCTCTCTTTCTCTCTCTGCCTATGTACCTCTCTCTCTCCCTCTCTATCTCTGCCTGTCTCTCTATGTTTCTATCTCATTCTCTGTCTGCCTGTCTCTCTATCTGCCTCACTCTCTGCCTCGCTCTATCTCTCTCTCTCTCTCTGACTGTCTCATTTTCTTTGTCTCTCTCTCTCAATGTCTCTCTCTTCTCTGTTACTCTCTCCCTTGATGTCTCTTTCTCTCTCTCTCTCTCTCTCTCTGCCTGTATCTTTCTCTCTTTCTATCTCTCTGCCTTCTGTTTCTCTCTGCACCTATCTCAGTTTCTCTATTTCTGTCTCTACAAATCCCTTTTAACCCCCAATGCTGACAATGCATTGACTTCCTATCCCTCAATCATTGACCCTTATTTCATTCCTCCTCCTGACCACACTTTCTCTGGCTCTGTTCATTCTGAGAGATTTTCTCCCATTTCTCGTTAGAATGATTCCTGTTCAATCAGTATTAGTGATCGTGGTGATGGAAATGCAGCCCGGCGAATGGGTGAAGAGAACAGTTTGGAGGTGGCTTTTTCGCTCTAATCATTCTGACCGGTCGCAATGACAGACAGGCATCTAGACCAACGGGAGTGTGAAAATATACTGAGGTGGAATTTCAGTCCAATCAAGGCCCGAAAAGAATGATGGAGCCAGCGCGACAATGAGAGGGCTGTTGTTTAATGATGTGAATTCTCCTGTCCAGTCAGAGAGGGTTATCCATCATGGACAGGCGGACATGCCAATTGGAGGGCAGTGATTTAATGAAGTGTGTTTTTCTGTCCAATCAGTGAGGAGTATCCACAATGATCAGGCAGCCAGGCCAATGGGAACTCTCAGTGACTGACTTCTTCTCATCATTGAATGAATTGAAGAATTGGAGTAAAGGGATATTTCAGCACATTCTTCAGCTGCTGTCTGAACTGAGTCTGTGTCACAGCGTAAATCGCAGTGTTAGTGCAGCAGCTCAGGAGCTGCAGCATGAAGCCCAATTCCAGAACAAATCGATCTAACCATACAGACCAAAAACCCAAATTCCTTATATGGCTCCATATCGAATGAACCATTATTATTGACCATAACAGGATGAAATTGGCTGAGACAGCAAACAGTAAAATGATGGATTTCTTTCGACTCTCCATCTCTGCGTCTCTGGGACTCTCCCCACGGCTGTGAGCCCGGAGTCTCCTGCGTGCTCTGCTGCTCATTAAAATGTGTCTGACAGTGAGAACATTGAGCAGCAGTGTCAGGATAAATGGGACACATGGGTTTAAAATGTGGTGGACGAATGCAATTGTTACCCAGAATGGAGAGAATAGAACATCGAGCGAGATATCACAAAACCAGGGACCGTTCGACAACCGATAACGACCTGTGTACATAAAATACATGAAAATGTTCTTTAAACCGCTCAGCTCAGTCACTGTTCCCAGAACCACAGCCGCTGTTTTCTCGCTGCAATATTTACTTTTCAGCTTCGGGCAACAAATGGCCACAAATCGATCAAAGGTGAAAGTGACGGTGAACCAGACAGAACAGTCGGTGACTGCATAAAGCAGGGCAGCGTGGATATTACACACGGGGATGGACTTCCGGAAAAGAAACTGTTCGAAAAACACAATCGGAATGTGTCTCAATATCAGGTCCAGGATAACCACCAGTAGATCAGCCACTGACATGGCCACCAGGTAACAAGTGACACATGTCATCAGGCCACAGTTTCTGCACTTCAATACGACAATTGTGATTAAGTTCACTGTAAGGAAAGGAAATAAGCAATTAAATTATTTATCAGGCTGCGGAAGATAATACCAGTTTGCTTGAGAAGCTGTTAATAATTTCAAATGTGTGACTGCATTCAGTGAAATATTAAATTAAATGGACATGAAAGACATGTAAGTGTAGGTTATGATATAATGGAAGGAAGCAGAGGTTAAATAAGAAACATTGGCTGTGAGGAAGGAGGTTGGTAAATTTGATGGGGAAGTCAAACATAATAAGGGAACCCAACAGTAACATGGGAACGAACGGATAACGACTATATTCGGGGTAATGGGGGAAGTCATTAGCGACAGGAATCCGAAATAACTGTGTCAAATCGGAGGTGATGTGTGTGTTACAAACGGGGTAGACATTTGGAATGATATCTCATAATTCCTTCTTCTGATACTGACTCCAACAAGATGCATTTATGTGAAAGACTGTTGAACCCTGCAGTGCTGTAGCTTCTAAAAGGTCACAGAATAGACTTTATTGTCATTTTAAAAATCAAGTGAAAGGATAAAAATGTATTTACTACAAAATCTGGGAAGAAATGCCTAACAAATAATGACTCATAGACACACATCTGAAAATGTTGTCTTGAAATGTAATCAGTACTTAGATAATTAGAAATTTGGAACAGAAAATGATAACTTTTCTACATATCTTCATGCAATGATGTGAACTTTTTGAGTCATCATTGATTCCCTCCTCTTTTCTTTTAGATAAATACTGTCTGTTACAGAATGCTTTAATAAAGTCCGTAATACAATTAAATTATTATTATACTTTTGTCAGCTGCCTCCCAGTCCTGTGGCCATAATACCAGGTTTCCATTGTCCATACATGTAACTTCCCGTTATGAACAACCCCTGAATCTCTCCTGCATCTTCCATACAATTTTACGGGAATGCAGCATGACTGTGATGGGAACATCTGGAGGCGCACTGGGGAGTGATGGGGGTAGCCAGGAATGACTGGAGGAAGCCAGATTCACACTTCAACAAGATATACCCTCAGGGATGGAAAACTTGATTCACATCAGAGAGGAGAGTCAGACACACTGACCGAAAAAGCCACATAGATAGATAACTCTCTCACACTTGGTTTTTCTCTCTCTCTCTCTCCTTCATCCTCTCTCTCGCTCTCTTTCGCCCTCCCTCTCTCACACACATACAGAAGCACACACATATGCACACACAGACATCGCACATACAAGACACAGGTACAGACACATACACACACACACACATACATGCACACACACACACAAACGCACACAAACACACACACACACACACACAAGCATGCTCACTAAAATGCAGACACACGCAGGCAGATACTCATGCTAAATAACCTTCACAAGCATAACACACACAAACACAAAAGTAACGCAGACACCCATACAAACATGGACACACACACACACACATAAAAAGATATGGACTCATACGCTCGCACAGATGCACACATATACTTTTCAAGTCCAATTATACAAGTAATTGAGTTCAGGGCCTATCCAGAGATACCAACACGCACACACACACAGACACACACACACACACACACACGATCACTCACACACAAATATAGATTCTCACACACACACACACACAGCCATTCAGACAGTAAGGCCCAGGTGTGCACATTCACTCAGCCACCGGCACACACAATAACACACACACACACACATACATGTAGGCTCACACTCAGGCACAAACACACGGATGCATACACACACAGATATGCATGCACAGATGCACTGACATATAAGAATCTCACAAACCAGTGCACAGGCAAACAGACACACACAAACACCTGCAGGCACATACAAACACACAAACACGCATGCTCTCACATGAACTCACATATGGATACACTGATTCACATATGCAGGTATACACAGACACACACACACTCAAAGTCACAGATTCTCTCTCACCTACAGATGCATATGCAAACATACAACCACCCCGCCCCCCCCACCCAACGCCACAACACACACACACACACATACACATACAGATATGCACACAGAGAATAAATTACCAGGCATACTTTCGGAGTCAAACAGAATAACACACTGGATGAAACACATGCACAGGAGCACAATTCTATGCCTCACTTTCTCTCTTTCACCCTCTCTCTCTCTCTGTCTCTCTCTTGCTCTTTGTCACACACTCTCCCTCTCTCTCCCTCTCTGATACTGTCAGTCTCACACTTTCTCTCGCAAACACACAAGCACGCAAACAGACGTGCATACAAACCCACATACTGCACACTCACTTGCGCCCACACACACACACACACACATACATGCACACACAAGACCACAGGCATATGCACTCACACACACACGCACACACATGCACACATACATGCACACACAAGACCACAGGCATGCGCACACACGCACACACACGCACACACATGCACATATACATGCACACACAAGACCACAGGCATGAGCGCACACACACACACACACGCACACATACATGCAAACACACACGCAAAGACACACACACATTCACATATACACACATACATAGAGGAACGTATAAGCATACGGACTTGCATGCACAGTTACACTGACACATAAGAGCACATGCCAGCACACAGTCACAACATATGCGCACGTTCATGTGCACATACACACACCCACACACATACACACACACACAGATGAACACACACAGCCACACAAGGAGTCTCGCACAGACACACAGGCGGTCTCACACACAAACACACACTCAAAAATCCAATCATATGCACAGAACGTACAGATGCACTGAAAAAAAATAAGTGCATACCTGCAAACAGTCACTTGCGTGAACACACATACACCCATACACACACACACACACACACTCACACACACATACAGTGACTCACACATGCATGCACAAAGTCACATTTACCCTCACACACACACACACACACACACACACTTGGACTCGCACAAGTGCACACATTGACAAACTCACACGCGGACTTGCACACAGACACATACATGCACACAGGCAAGCATATGCACACAAACATGCATGCACAGGTGCATCATCCAATAAGGAGCACCCACAGCTGCACACAAACACACACACACACCCACGCACAGAATGAAGTGGCAGCCACACACGCACAGACAAACACACAGAAACACACACGCATGCAGAGACATTTGAATCCACCAATTCACGTATACAGAAACACACACACACACACACACACACACAAGCATGCTCACTAAAATGCAGACACACGCAGGCAAATACTCATGCTAAATAACCTTCACATGCATAACACACACAAACACAAAAGTAACGCAGACACACATACAAACACGGACACACACACACACACATAAAATGATATGGACTCATACGCTCGCACAGATGCACACATATACTTTTCAAGTCCAATTATACAAGTAATTGAGTTCAGGGCCTATCCAGAGATACCAACACGCACGCACACACAGACACACACACACACACACACACATACATGCACACACAAGACCACAGGCATGTGCGCACACGCGCACACATGCACATATACATGCACATACAAGACCACAGGCATGAGCGCACACACACACACATGCACACACATGCACACATACATGCAAACACACACGCAAAGACACACACACACATTCACATATACACACATACATAGAGGAACGTATAAGCATACGGACTTGCATGCACAGTTACACTGACACATAAGAGCACATGCCAGCACACAGTCACAACATATGCGCACGTGCATGTGCACACACACACAGCCACACAAGGAGTCTCGCACAGACACACAGGCGGTCTCACACAAACACACTCAAAAAGCCAATCATATGCACAGATTGTACAGATGCACTGAAAAAAAATAAATGCACACCTGCAAACAGTCACTTGCGTGAACACACATACACCCATACACACACACACACACACACACACACACTCACACACACATACAGAGACTCAGACATGCATGCACAAAGTCACTTTTACCCTCACACACACACACACACACTTGGACTCGCACAAGTACACACAGTGACAAACTCACACGCGGACTTGCACACAGACACATACATGCACACAGGCAAGCATATGCACACAAACATGCATGCACAGGTGCATCATCCAATAAGGATCACCCACAGCTTCACACAAACACACACACACACCCACGCACAGAATGAAGTGGCAGCCACACACACACAGACAAACACACAGAAACACACACGCATGCAGAGACATTTGAAACCACCAATTCATGTATACAGAAACACACACACACACACACACACACACACAGGCACATCCGCAATCTCATACAAAAACACATATATACGGGGGCAGAAATGTAGACATACAAATAATGACCAGACACTCATAAAAAATCAAGCTGTCTAACACACTGTCCGTGACACCAAACAAACGTCATTCTCACTCTCTCTCTCTCTCAATCTCAATAACACACATGCACACATGCTGGCAACTGCGCATGCACCAACAAACGCACAGTCAAACTGTAACAAGCACTCTCGCAAAAGCACACACGCAGAGAAAGAAACACACATACACATACACACACACTCACACAGGCACATACAAACAAACACACACACACAATACACACACATGAGCACGGATACACAAACAAAGTGAAAGACTTACATGTAAGTTCACACCCAAATGCACACATACATATAAACACAGAGTCTCTTACAGTCAGACAAACACACACAACAGTAACACAATCTCTCTTTCTCTCTCGCTCCCTCACATAAAACACACGCCCAGACACACTGGCACACAAACACGCAGAGTCTCACACATGCATACACACACACACACATACACATTCATTCATTCATACAGAAAGTGACAGGTGCACACACTCACTCCCACAAATGCACACTGAATAACACACGAACGCAAACACACCTGCACACAAACACACACACACACACACACACATATACACAAAACAGACACACACACACAAATGAAGCACATTCATTTACAGGCAATTCCACACATGCAGGAGCATAACCTTATGCACGATAACATAAACAGCTGCTCATATGCATGCCGACACACACAGACTAAAACAGTACCTTATCCCTTCTTATGCACACTCATATGAACGCACACGTTTACACACAGAAACTTACAACGACGTTCGCACACACCATCTCTCTCTTTCTCTCTCTCTCTCTCTCTCTCACACATACACATACACATACACAGTCACGCACACACAATCACACACAGGCACATACACATAGTCTCACACACAGATACATGCACAGACCTACACAGATATGCATGCACAAATGCACTAACACACAAGAAGCGCGCATGCCTGCACACAGTCACACATACACTCACGGACACACACACACACACACACACAGACCCACACTCACACATGGACACAGGACTTTACGTATGCAGTCAGACAGACAGACAAACACACATAAAAAGTCACAGGCTCTCTCTCACCCACAGACGCACACAGATAGACAAGCATAGAATAATATGCATTAATACAAAAAATTACAGGCACACTTACAGAATCAAACAGAATAACAGACTGGCCAAAACACCCGCAGAGAGACATAATTCTAGCAATTGCTTTCTCGATTTCTCCCTCCCCCTCTCTCTCTCCCTCTCTCCAGCACTCTCTCTGTCTCACAACATCTCTGTCTCTCTCTCTCTCTCACTTTTTCTCTCACACAATCTCTTTCACACTCTCTCTCAAACTGTCCCAATCTTAGGCACAGTCTCCCACACACATTCACACAGGCAGGCATAGGCATACAGACATACATGGACAGAGGCACTGACACACATGCACACACACATGCACACAGTCACAGGCACACAAGCACGCACATGCGCAAGCAGATGAACACACACACACATACACAAAGACTCACACACACGCACACACAGACTCAAAGACACACACACACACAGACATATGGAGTCACTAGTAGACACACAGGTGAACTCATGCACAGACACAAACTCAAACAGGGCATGCATATGCACAGCATGAACAGACGCAATGAAGCACAATAAGTGCACACGCCTGCACAAATTAACCTGCATGCACACACATACACCCAAACACGCACACTCACACATGGACTCACACACAGAGACACACATGCGCACAGGCCCATATATGAACACAAGCATGCATGCGCAGGTGCACCGAGCCGTAAGCAGCGCACACAGCTGCACATAGGCACATGCACACAGTCACGCCAAATGAAGTCACAGTGACACACACATCAGCTTACAGTTAAACGCACACACATACACAAAAAAACACACACACACTCACATATGCACACATATAGACCCACCAATACAGCTACACAGAAATACACACACACAAACACGTACAGGCACACACACATGCCCACACTCTCTCTTACACACACACACACACACATACACACACGCACATACACTATCTCATAAACACACAAAGATATATGCAGGCAGAAAAGTACACATACAAAAAATTAACAGGCACTCATACAGAATCCAACTGATTAACACATTGTCTATGACGCCCACACACACAAACATCATCTCCTTCACTCTCCCGCTCAAATTCACACACACACACCCATACAGACACAGCAATACATGCACATGGATACAGGTACACAAACAAAGTGGAAGATTCACATGCAGTAACACACCCAAATGAAAACATAGGTACACACATAGCCGCATGCTGTTGGGCACAAAGACTCAAGCTCATCCTCTCGTTTAAGCTCTCACACATATGCACACACTGAGAAATGTACTGATAATCAAACATAAACAGACAAACAAATCCTCCTTCTCTGTGTCTCCCTCACACACAAATTCACACGTGGCCACACAGACGGACACACACGCAAAGTTTTACATGGACACACAAACACAAAATTGCACAAACACTCATATGGATGCACACGTACTCACGCAGATAAAGATGCACACATTCCCACTCACTTAATTACAGAAGCAGCGACATTAATATGCAGACACAAGGAAGCTCTCACTAACACTCTCAGACACACAAACGCACAGAAAAATACACACACACAACACACGAAGAGAAAGTCATTGAAACAAGCACACAAACACAGAAACTTTCACACACAGAGAAAATTTCACATAAACGCATGCACTCGCCCATATAGTAATTTTCAGAGGAAAACGCTCTCTTTCTTACACAAGCACATGAAGACAAACATACACAGACACATACGAACACGAAAACACATAAGCGCGCACACACAAACTCGCATTCATGCATGCACACACATGTACTCATGCTCATTCGCAAAATAATCCCATAGAAGAAACACAAATGCACACACACAAGTGATCACAGACACATACACTCACGCATGTACGCACATGAAAACATACAGATACAGAAACACAGTTAGGCACACGCGCAAACACTCAGGCACATGCATACACACAAGCACGCAAAACAACATACTAGCATTGTGAAGGGCAATTAGGGGTGAGATATATATGTTGGCAAAGACAGTGAAGTACATCACAAAATGCATAAATTATCTCACACACACACACAAACGCACACACTCGGAAAAACGCACAAACACAAACTTGTACATCACATGCAAACGCACACAAACACAAACTCGAACATATGCACACATATGGACACACTGATTAATATATACAGAAAAACGCACAAACAAACACAAACTCAAGCACTATCTATCTCACACATACTCAAACACAAGCAAACACGCACAGACACATAGACAGACACAAAAATGCATAGACACACAGTCTCTCACATACAGCCACAGACACTCACATGCACACACGTATGGACATGCACACACATATACGGAAACAAGCACGCACCCACTCAAACACAGAGAAACAACAAAATGCACAAACTCCTCAATGGCAATAAGGCATGGGTATTTTTTTCACCCAGCCAGAGAAGACCACATCCGAAAAAGAATCAAAATTGGAAACAGTCACACATACAGTGAAACACATATACACACAAGGTGTATACACACAGACACACACACACACACAAACACACGCAAGCTCACACAAATGCATGCATGCGCAGACAGAGGCGCTCACACACTCAATCCATTACAAAGAACGCACAAAAGTGCACACAGAAACTGATACACATACTCAGACACTTATACAAACTTGTGCCCACATACGCAATCAGACATATTTGCAAATACAAAGACAATCACATCTTCAATTCAATTCTCAGAAATGCACATGCTAATGCACACAGGTGCACACACCCACACACAAACGCACACACACCCAAATCCACAGACAGCAGTAAGGATGCACACATACTCACGCGCATAAAGATGCACAGGTACTCAAACAGTTAATTAGACAAACAGACATACTCACATGCACACAAAGAAATCTTCACACAAACAATCCCTGTCACACAAACACATGGAAAAACCCACAGGCACACACACATAGAAAAATATAAAAACAAGCGAGAAAACACACATAGAAACTTTCACACACATCCACACACTCAACTACTAGCACTCACATGCAGACAACACAAACACTCTCACATGCAATCACATATGGATACACAGATTCATATATGCTGACACAAACAAACATGCACAAAGTCACAGGCTCTCACTCACCCTCAGATGCACAAACACACACACACACACACACACACACACACACAGAGACAGAGAGACACACACATGGACAGATATGCACACATGCAAAAAATTAACAAGCACACTTACATAATTAAACAGACTAACATACTGGCCGAAACACCCGCAAAGGAACGTTATTCTATGCCTGACTGTCTCTCTCTCTCTTTCTCTCTCTCTCTCTCTCTTTGCCTCTTTCTCTCTCACTCTCACTCATTCTCAAACACACACAAATACACCTGCACGCACACACATGCACTCACATACACGAACAGACACGCACACATGCATGTACAAACATGCACACAGACACACACACACAAACATACACACACAGACACACACATAAATGCACACACATGCCATCAGACACAAACACTCATGTATGCACACACGCACACACATGCATGCATATACACATGGACATGCATGCACAGAAGCACTGACACACAGGTGCACACACCTGCACACAGTCACGTACAAACATGCACACACAAATGCATACACACACATTAACATGGAGTCACTCAGAAATATACAGACAGATTCACACCGCGACAGGCTCGGTTACAGGAACACACCCAAACAGACACGCATATGCACATGGACATTAATGAACAGATGCACTGAAACACGTGAAGGGCTCATGCTTACAACCACGCACTCGTGCACATATATATACACCCACAGAAACACTTACATACGGAATCGCACAAAGACACACACTCACAAACTCACACACGGACTCACGCACAAACACAAACAAATGCACACAGGCACACATATTCACACAAGCATGCATGCACAGACACACCGACCCATAAGAAGCGCACACAGCTGGACACAGTCATAAAGACAAACCCAGAAACAGTCACATAGAAGGAAGCCACAGCCACACACACAGTTAAACACAAACACGCACAATCACATTCACACATATGGACAGACCAAATCACATATAGACAATCACACACACATGCCACATAGTTTTCTCCCTCTCTTCTCTGTCTTGCGCACTACCTTTCGCTCTCATATTTTCTCTCTCTCTCTTTCTCATTAACACAAACCCACATGCACACACTGGCATGCACACACTCACCCACACGCATACAGACGTGCTCTCACAGCACTCTCATAGACGCGCATAGAACCAAACTCAGGCACATACACAGAAAGACAGACACACAAACACACACAAACAGGAACACAATATAAGCATAAGCTCACACAAGCACAAGCCCACCCACAGGCAGATGGACTCAGAAACTCACAAAGTTTTCCACATTAATACAAACACACATGCTCACACTCAGTCAAACACATAGGTATGTGGAAAAGAAACACACACACACACGCACACACACACACAGACACACACATACACACACACGCACACGGACACACACACACACACACAGACGCACACGGACACACACATACACACACTAACAGACACACACATACACACACACGCACACGGACACACACATACACACACACACACACAGACACACACAGACACACATGCACACGCACACAGACACACAGATATAGTGAAAGGCTCACATGGAAGGACAGACCAAAATGCACGCCTAAATACAAGCACAGTCTCCTGAGGTCGGACGCAGTAAATCAAGCATGGCGTCATCCTCTCATATTTAATCCCAAACACATGCACGCACCTAAAGATGCACTGTCACTCACACACAAATTGTAAAACAAACTCTCTCCCTCTCCATCATAGTCACACGGAAAAACACACACATGGACACACAGACACGGGCACACAGTGTCTTAAGCACACACACACGCACACACACACACACACACACACACACACACACACACACACACAATTGCACGGGGACGTATACGGATTGACACATGCATAAAGATGCGCACATAATCACATACATAAATATAGAAACAGACACATTAATATGCACACACAGAGAAACTCTCACAAACATTCTCTGACTCACAGACGCACAGAAAAACAAACGTCCACACACAGAAAGACACACATTAAAACAAGTGCACCAACACACACATACTTTCATGCAGAGAAACTTTCACAAAAATGCATGCATTCACGCATACAATAACATTCAAAGGAAAAAGCTCTCTCTCTCTCACACAAACACAAGTTCATGACCGCACACATGCAGACACACATACACAGACACACACAAACACAAACACACAAGCACACACGCCACTCATGCTCATTCACACAAGCAATCCCATACATGAAACATAAATACACACACAGACACACACAAATGCAAAAACAGGTGCACGCACATGCACTGAAGCACATGCACACAGGAACGCAAACATGTACACTCACAAACAAGTGCACAGAAACAGGCACAATCACAAACACACAATCACAAGCACACACACCCAAGGACAATTGCACACACGCACAAACCCACAGATGAATGCTCAAGCACTTTCCGCGGGCAATTAAGGCTGGGATATAAATGCTGGCATAGGCAGAAAAACACATACCACTTAAATATACCTTTTTAAAACTCGCACTTACACACTTGCGCGCACACACACACAAACTTGCACACACACACACCGGGAGAAACACACAAGTGCACAAATTCAGAAATGCACATGAACCAAAAAACACAAACTCTCACATGCGCACATATATGGGCAGTCCGAATCACATATACAGATACATAGAGAAACAAGCACAAACTCACAAAATTTCTCTCTCTCTCTCATACACACATACACACACACACACAGACACACACAGACACACACTCTCGTAGGCACCGATATACTCTCACATGCACACGCATATGGACATGCATTTTCACATGTACTGAAACAAGAACACGCACACTCAAACACAGAAACACAACAAAATGCACGGACTCCGGAAGGGAAGTAGGACATGGGAAATAATTGCTCACAGAACCAGCGAAGCCCAGATCGATGAAACACATTTTTAGCACTCACACACACACACACACACACACACACACTGACACACACGCACATACACACACACACACACACACTGACACACACTGACACACACGCACATACACACACTGACATACACTGACACACACGCACATACACACACACACACACACACACACATGAACACACACACATGAACACACACACACACATGCAGCCACGCATAAGCACGCAAGAACAACACACACTCAAATGCATGCAAACACAAAGGCACTCACACACTCAGCCCAATATACAGAAACACATAAATGAGCACACATGCACTCATACACACATTCACACACTCGCTACACATGTGCACGTCCACAAGCAGTCACACAGACATGCACAAAGACAAATGCACACAATACAATTCAATGAAAAACACCCGTGAACACATATACACAGAAAAAACAAACACACACACACACACACACACAAATCCTCAGACACCCATATGGATGCACACATACTAACACACATGAAGATACATGCCTACTCAAACACTTAATTACTAAAACAGACACACTCATAAACAATCACAAAACAACTCTCACAAACATTCTCTGACACACAATCGCACACAAAGTGAAACAAGTAAAAACAAGCAAACAAACGCATAGAGAAACTTTCCAGCAAAGAGTAAATCCAACGCACACATTCACTTATCTTGTTATATTCACTAAAAAACACACACGGTTCTCTGTTTCTCTGTCTCTTACACAAATGCACGTTCATGAACACACAGACACAGAAACACATATGCAAACACACTCAGAAATACACAAACACACACGCACACACAGATTCATGAACAGGCATACGTGCACGCATGCACATTCATACATACAAATTCATAGAAGAAACACAAACACACACACACAAACACACAAGCAAACACACACATGCACTGAAGCACACAAATGCTCACATGCATGCACACATGCACGCACAGTAACACATACATAGAAATAGGCACACACGCACAAAAGCACATGTACATACACTCACAGAAACACACAATAACTGATCAAGGGCGATTAGATTGGGGACATAGATGCTGTCATAGACAGCGAAAAACACATTCCTTAAAAATGCATTAAAAAAACTTACACTCACACACTAGTACATGCACCCACCCACACACACACAAACACACTAACACACACACAAACACACACAAACACAATAACACACATGCACACATGGAAGGTCACACACACACATGCACTCAAACACATGCACTCACAAAGGCACTAAAGGACTGAATCCCATACTTAGAAATACTCACACATGAAAACACAAGCTCAAACACACACGCACACGTACATTCAGACACAAATAAAATCGCATCCTCTTTCCACTTCACAGGAACACACAAGTGTACAAACATAGACACACACACACACACACAAACACAAACACATACACAAACAAAAAGCCATTCACCCATACGCATACAGCAGCACACACTCACTCTCAGATAGAGAAGAGCACATGTAGACACATACACACACGCACACAGAGCCACAGAAACAGAGGATCATATGGATACACACTCACATTCAGATGAAGAAACTCAGAAATACACACAGGTGTACGTTTAAACTGACACTCACATGCGCACACTCAGAGTGTAAAAGATTATAAGGTGCATGGACAGGGTGGATAGGGAGAAACTGTTCCCATTAGTTGAAGGGTCAGTCACAAGGGGCATAGGATCAAGGTGAGGGAAGAAGGTTTAGGGAGTATGGGAGAAAACCATTTTTACCCTGTGTGTCGTGACTGTCTGGAATGTACTGCTTTGGAGGGTGATGGAGTAGGTTTGCCTGACATCCTTGAAAAAAACATACCTGGATGAGCACTTGGCACTTCATAAAATTCAAGCCAAAAGCCAAGTGCTGGTAAATGGGACCAGGTAGGAATGTCATGTGTTCTCTTGTGTCGGTGCAGACACGATGTGCCGAATGGCCTCATATGCACTGTGTGATTCTTTGAAATGCACACATTCGCACACGCACACATGGACACACACACACACACGCACACATGGACACACAAACACACACGCACACGCACACACACACACAATGGCACACTGGAGTGCTGCTTTGGACTGAAGTAGAGTGTTTAAGTTGGAGTTTGGTAACTGAGGGAATTAACTTCTATCTAAAGTCTAGTCTTACTTTAATTGAGTGATTAACTAAAAATTGTTTTTTGGGAGGCAGAAGGTGAGCTATAGGCCAGCGTTAAGGCAGTGTTTAAACAGGCCCTGTTTGCAACTCGAAACATTTTATTAGATAACTGTCTTAAACAGGTTTTCTGAGGCTTGATGCAGGGAGCATGAAAACTGGCCATTTTACAGTGCTGTTTTTCTCTGTGCTGGAGTGCTGCTTTGTGCTGCAGTATAGTGCTTATGCTGAAGATTCTGACTGAGAGGCTTTGGTGAGGAGGGAACGAGGTAAATCCTTTGTGCACCCTGGGCACGTTCGGGTAAGTATTTACTACATCTATCGCTCATAGTTTTGACGTCTTATTTGTGTCCATCTTTTGTAAGGGCCATATATTTAAAGAGCGAGGAGCAGGGATGTAGGGCCCTAGAATAACTGATATCATTCTATATTGAGTACCTTCCAAAGGATTAATTTAATTTAAGCTGCTAAGTCGTGGCAGGAGATCACAAAGCCATGGTGTACTCCTCCTGCTCAATGTGGGAAGCCATGAGCATTTCCAGTGCTAGCGACCAGCATGAGTGCAGAAAGTATCTTCAGCTGCATCTCCTGGAAGTCTGGGTTATGGAGTTTAAGCTGTGGCTGGGGTCACATTGGAACATACGCGAGGTGGAGAGTATCATGGAAAGCACCTATAGAGAGCTGGTCAAACTGCTGGCTAAGGGTCCATAGGCAGGAAGGGAATGAACGACCACCAGGTGGAGCAAGAGGACTAGGCAAGCTGTGCAGGAATCTCGTGTGGCTATTCCACTGCAAAACAGGTGTACCGCTTTGGCTACTGTTGAGGGGAATGGCCTCTCCAGGGAAAGCAGCATCAGATAAAATGGTTGCACAGCGTTTGGCTCTGCTGCACAGGGGAGGAGTAAAGAGTGTGGGAATACAATAGTCATATGAGATTCAATTGTAAGTGGAATAGATATGCATTTATCTGTCCGCAATCGAGACTCCAGGTTGGTATGTTGTCTCCCTGTTGCTAGTATCAAGGATGTATCAGAGTGGGCAGCTACAGGACATTCTGCAGGGGGAATGTGAACAGCCAGTGGTTGTGGTACACATTCGTACAAGCCACATTGGTGAAAAAGTGGTTATGTTTTTAAGCAGAATATAGGGCACTAGGAATTAAGCTGAAATGTAGGGCCTTAAAGGTAGTGATCTCTGGATTCCTACCAGTGCCACGTGCTAGTCAGAGTAGAAAATGTAGGATATATTGAATGAATGCATTGTGCAACAGATGACGTGAGAAGGAAGTTTTCAGATTCCTGGGGCATTGGGACCAGTGCTAGGGGAGATGGCACTTTTATAAATTGGAGGGCATACACCTGATCAGGAACGGCACTGATATTCTTGGGGGAATATTTTCTAGAGTGTTTTCGGATGGTTTGAACTAAAATGGCAGGCGATTGGGAACCTATGCTAGGAGTCAGAGGAGGCGGAATATAGGACAAGAACAAAAGACAAAAAAGGGAAGAACCTAAGGGATAGAGAGACAAACCAAGCGCAAGAATCAAACCAAGCCTCAGTGAAATATAGTGGGAACGCGACAAGACATGTAAATAAGACAAACCTGAAGGCTTTGTGTTGTAACACGAGAAGCATTCACAAAAAGTGAATGTTTGAGCGATGCAAGTAGGTGTAAAGAGGTATGATATACTTTTGATTATGGAGACATGGCTGCAAGGTGACCAGACATGGGAATTGATTGTACAGGAGTATTCAGTATTTAGGAAGGACAGTCAAAACATATGACACAGTGGGGCTGCATTGCTGGTTAAACAGGAAATCAACGCAATAGTGAGGAAAGTTATTAGATCCGACGGTGTGGAACCTGTTTGGATAAAGTTGAGATACGCGAAGGGGCCAAAAGCGTTAGTTCACATTTATAATAGATATAGACGCCCAACCTGTCGTGGTGATATAGGGAATGTCATTAAACTGGAAGTAAGAGAGGCATGCAGTAAAGGCACATCTGTAATTTGGGTTGATTTAGACTACATAAATATTGGACAAATCAAATTAGTAACAATGTCGTAGAGGAGGAAATCCTGGAGTGTATAATGAATGGCTTTCTGCATCAATACATTCAGGAACCAAATGGAGAACAGGCAATCCTAGACCAGGTATTGTGTAATGAGAAAGGAATAATTGGCTATCTGACCTGTGCGAGGCCCATAAGGGATCAGCCACTATAATCTGTTTTAAATGAGTCTGAGACTATTTTCCTGAATCTTAGTAAAGGAAACTATGATGGTTTGAGGCACGAGTTGGCTATGATGGATTGGGAAACGTTACTTAAAGGAATGACGGTGGATAGGCAATGGCAAACACTCAAAGATAACATGGATGAGCTGCAACAATTGTTTATTCCTGCCTGGCGGAAAATTGAAAAAGGAAAGTTGGCCTAACCAGCGCTTACAAAGGAAATTAGAGATAGCGTTAGATCCAAGGAAGAAGCATACAAATTTACCAGAAAAAGACATCAGGCCTGAGGATTGGGAAAATAATGGAATTCAGCAAATGAGGATCATGGGAAGGATTAATAAGTGAAAAGAGAGTACTGGAGTACACTTTTGGGGAACATTAAAACTGCCTGCAAAATTTTATGTAGGTATGTGAGAAGAGTAAGATTGGTGATCTATAGACTGTCCAAAATGCATCATCATATCCTAGAATCGAGCGACTGGTGAGTTCCCCAACGCATCCCCATGACAGGTGCATTGTAACAGATTGTATGTGTGTTGCGATCAGCCGTTCAGAATGGTAATGTGTAACTCCAAGCTATGAAAGCATTTAGCCAAGGAGACAGTGAATGGCTGCAGACGAATACTCGTATAACATTGGAAGAGGGGCAGCAAGAAAGAATATTCTCTGCATGACCAGACATCATGACTGCCTTGTGATTCTCCCACAAAATCCATAGCTGCTGCCCCACCCTCTATGGAGAATGCAGGAAACGGACATGAGGAGAAGGTAGACGTGTCCGAGGGAGCACCATCGGCATTATCACATTCAGCAGGAACCTGACCAGGGACTCGAAATCCAGTGATTTCAAGTGTGGACATAGAGTAGGTACCACTGTGTGATGTACAAGGCATGTTGTACACATGAAATGTCAAATGCAGAGTTTTTTGTGCTCACCTATCGGCTTCACCACTCGAATCATCCCCCAGGGAAGAATATAAGACATCCTCACGTGTCCTGGCCAACATATGGCTCCGTGGTTATCACTTTTCCCTGACACACTGCGGCATCCGGTAAAGGTTGCTTTTGTGTGACATGCAATTCAGTTACAAGATGGATATAATGCCGTTCCTATGCTCTTTCGAGATTCCTCCATTCCCTTCCATGTCTTGGGTCACACCCATATAAGGCAGCAATCATGTGGAGCGATGGTGAATGAACTGGTCTCTGGCCATGATGACGTCCTACTGTGCCCAAAGACGCGCACATGCCCTGACATCTAGTTAAATTTCACGGCATTAACTTTTCCCCCTGTATTTGTTGTTACCAATAAGGCCCTCGCCACGTTGCTGATACAGCCTGTTACACCGTGTCATACCCCCTATCCACAAAGAAATGGTTCTACAGAGAAACAACTTTGACCGCATCTCCTATCGGATTTAGTCTGCACGTAACATCCTGGACGCCCTGTGGGGAAAGGACTTGGTGGACCCTGTTGGATACTCCTCTGAGCAGACTGTCAAAGCCGTCTGAATGAAGGCCTCATCAAAGCCCTTAAAAATACAAGCATCAAGACATGGTTTGCCTGTTGGTCAGAAAGGCCCTGCCTGTCACTCACTTGCTGCATGTACAGAAACTACAACCTCAACGATGGCCTCGACAGGGCCTTGGTGGGGATTAGGCTGTTGTCCTTCATCTTCGGGAAGGTCCCCTTACATCGACGTTCTAGAAAGAGTTACAGTTTTTTTTTAATCGAGGTTCATCCCAAGCAGTTGTGTGACATAGGACGTGGTGCTCTACGGGCTGATGCGAGTGGCACACGCCGATGTAAATATCAGCAGCTGCTGCTAGGCCATCAACTCGGTGAAAGACGCCCTTTGCTGGGCTGAGACCTCTTGGTTTTACAATTCACTGCGTTGTCCATGACCGAGCGTTTTAGACTGGCAATTTCCAAGGTCCAGGGCTACGCACTACCTAAGGATTAACACTGGAAATGTTTTAATGTGCGAGCTCTCTGATTTACTTTAACTGTTGGCACGGAAACCAAGGTCCAATATTTAACTTATCTGTTTCTTTGGCACGTGCCTAATAATCTTTTGAAATGTTAGGTGCAGTTTGAATTTGTGACTGCCACAGAGCATCTACACATTCAGAGGGTGGGAGTCCTTTCTGTTTATATGGCAGACAACATTCTGTGTGGGACCCTCATCGGTAATTGTGTGCAGCCGAACACATCCTGTACCTGTGAAAAAACAGCTACGGAGGCAATCTCTGACACGCTCTGTACCTGTGTACGGAGGCAATCTCTGACACGCTCTGTGCCTGTGTACGGAGGCAATTTCTGACACGCTCTGTACCTGCGTACGGAGACAATCTCTGACACGGTCTGTGCCTGTGTACGGAGACAATCTCTGAAACGCTCTGTACCTGTGTACGTCGGCAATCTCTGACACGCTCTGTGCCTGTGTACGGAGGCAATCTCTGACACGCTCTGTACCTGTGTACGGAGGCAATCTCTGACACGCTCTGTGCCTGAATATGGAGACAATCTCTGACACGCTCTGTACCTGTGTACGGAGGCAATCTCTGACACGCTCTGTACCTGTGTACGGAGGCAATCTCTGACACGCTCTGTACCTGTGTACGGAGACAATCTCTGACACGCTCTGTACCTGTGTACGGAGGCAATCTCTGACACGCTCTGTGCCTGTGTACGGAGGCAATCTCTGACACGCTCTGTACCTGTGTAGGGAGACAATCTCTGACACGCTCTGTGCCTGAATATGGAGACAATCTCTGACACGCTCTGTACCTGTGTACGGAGGCAATCTCTGACACGCTCTGTACAGTGTACAGAGGCAATCTCTGACACGCTCTGTACCTCTGTACAGAGGCAATCTCTGACACGCTCTGCCTGAGAGGCTGTGTCAGTGTCGGCAGAGATGAACCGGCCTGCGTTGGCTGAAAGGACTTTGGTCACAATGTGGATACCATTGTGTACAGCTCACTGTCAGAACCACACACGTCAGTCATGAGGCTTGGAAGTAACAGGTTTTGAGAATATTAAGAGCCACATTAATATCTCTCTCACTGACAGTGCATATATCTGCATTGACCTTACCTGTTTGTCTTTTTGGAGATGGGCAAACAGCTCACGCACAGCCTTCCTGGAGAATCGCAGCCACCACCTGCATTGTCTCTCACTCATGTCTAAGTTATTGACCCTGTTTCTGTATACACTTTGCAGTGGCAAATGCCTGAATCTCCGAAGCTTCATTCTTGCAGTCACTCGGCTTTGAACGTCCTCCCACATATGGAACCGTCCACATGGTACACGGTGTTTTTCATGCAGCTCAGCAGCACTCCAGAGCCTCTCTGGCTGGGAGGTCACCTGGTGCCGCACCCATGACCAAAGGGACGATTGTAAAGTATTAGCTGACTGTAGCAGTATCTAACGCTGAAATGATCGCTGTTGCTGGCAGCTACGTGGCTGCGTGTGGCCTCAACTGATTCTGCGTTGTCCATACATCCTCCTCCAGGAGAGATTTAGTGCGTTTGCAGCAAGCTCTGAATGCCATGTAATGCAATCTTCCATTGAAGGTCCAAATTTTCAACATCAACAGAATTAAAACGTATACAATACCTAAGCTGCGGTGATTCGGGACAAAATCCCTGTGTCTAGCAGGACAGGAAAACCCTGCCTTGACACACAATATCTTCGAACAAAATAAGAACGCAATGGAAAAACAAAATTATGCAGCGTTCATAGCTTTCAAAACAGACATTCATGAAAAAACGTCACAAAGAATACTTGATTATATACAGAGCAAAATTTGGGTGGATTCAGTCCAATTCTAATCATCAGATATTGGGAAGAATGGAATGATAGTGTGAACGTACTGAAGTGATTTATTTGAATGGTTCCCAGAATCTGGAGAGATTGGAAATTTTGGGATTCTCCCTGTGGAGCATTTAAGTGTAAGGGGAGATTAAACCTAGATTTCAAATTCATGATTGTTTTAAATGAGAATTTAAGGTGAAACTGGTTCAAATGGCTGAAATTTCAGTAATGAGAAATCACATACTTCAGGTATTAACAAAATTTATGGAATGCTAGTGCGGATAAAGTTTTAGAGTGGGTGAGAGCCCATTTTCCCATGGGAGGAGGGGGCTGGATCCTCAAAAGGAACACACTCGGAAGGGAATGGTAACAGGTGTAAAGGGAGGGTCAATGAACAACATCTTGCCCCGAGGACCTGGCAGAAGTGTGAGAAGGGGTTTAATGTGCTCACATGTGTGTGTAAAGTCAGTGATTCATCTCCACATGACATCTCATACCCACCACACCAACAACATCTCAGAAAACTCAATTACTGCACCCGCATCAATCGCCCATCAGCAGTCACTAACAATCAGGACTAATGCCTACTATTTACAATCACCACCTTACTCTCACACACCTTTCACTGGTACAAGCCTCACATACACCAATCACTGTCTCAACGTAACTCCAGCTATTCAGCTATGGCAGGAACTTCACCCATCACAATTCAACACCATCACTGGCATTCTGCCCTCTCCGGCTGGCAGTACAATGTGATACCATAAACCCGGGGAGCAGCAGAGAGCCAGAGTGGACCAGGCAAATCTTTACTCTCTGTGCTTGAGGGAGAAGATGGTTCTCTGTATCATGGCAGCAGCTGTGACAGACCATGTAGTATTTGATATCACTGTGAGTATTCGAGATGATGCTATGTCCTTGCATTATGCCCATCCTGAAATACCAGCTCACTCTCATCTTGCTGTCAGGGATGATGTACAAGTTGCTGGTGGTGGGTGCTTAGTCAATTTGATTTTATCTCACTCCTTATTCCACACACTAACACATCCCATGCGACCTCATGACACCACTGCTGATTTTATGCTACTCAATAAACTGCCATGATCCCAATCTTAGCTGGTGCAGTAGAGGGAGAGGGAGAGGGAGAAGGAGATAACGGGGAGAGTGAGACCTCAGGATTGAAAGGCAGATAGAAAAATTGTGCGGCATGATGATAGAGGAAGGGGAATTTGGAGAGATGAAGGAAAACAATGCACCACTGCTCATGAAATCACAGCTGTTGACCTGGCACTGACTGGCTGAAATATTGGCACAGTGTGTTAAAGAGAGACTGGTCCAGAGTCAGAATCTGTTCAGGGTGAATCATCGAGCATGATTGGCTGCAGACATGCCAGGAGGGAATAATGGTTTGTGTGCCAGCTCTCCGGAGGGTGAGATAGCAAATGGGTTGTGATACATGGGACTCAGTTAAGAACTTTAATGTGGCCTGTGGAAGTGATCACTAACTCCATGACAGCACTAACAGGCCCAGCTGTGATACAATGTCTGCTGGACATTTTCTCAGCATCCACTGTGCTTCAGGTTGAAAAGATCCAAAATCTCAGTGCGGCAGTGGAAGCTGAGACTGCGCTCACGACATTGATGCTTGCTGCCAGCAAACACTCACTTCCAACTTTATACTACTCCATAAAATCTCAGCATTCATGGCACAGCAGCTCCTGGAGTGGAAAAGAAGGAGAAGACAGAGGAGAGGGATACCTGGAGAAAGAAAGGGAGAGAGAAAGATGGTACGGTTTTACCAGCGAGGAAGGGGGTGATGGCGAGAAGGGGAGCAACGTGACATTGCTAATGATGAATCCCGAATTCCTGACCTGACGCTGAGTGCTTCCAGCTCATATTCTTGCATTGTGTAAATGAGAGAGTGGTGCAGAATCAGAATCGGCACGGGTTGAACCATTGAGCCCAAGTGGGCTGCAGCCTGGGAAGGGTTATAATAGTGTTATAGACAGTGCTACAGAGCTATAGATGGCGTTAAAGTGTTTTAGACAGTGCTACAGTACTATAGATGGTGTTAAAGTGTTATAGACAGTGCTACAGTGCTGTAGATGGTGTTAAAGTATTATAGACAGTGCTACAGTACTATAGATAGTGTTAAAGTGTTTTAGACAGTGCTACAGTGCTATAGCCAGTGTTATAGTGTTATAGACAGTGCTACAGTGCTATAGATGGTGTTAAAGTGTTATAGACAGTGCTACAGTGCTGTAGCCAGTGTTATAGACAGTGCTACAGTGCTATAGCCAGTCTTAAAGTGTTATAGACAGTGCTACAGTGCTGTAGATGGTGTTAAAATGTTATAGACAGTGCTACAGTGCTATAGCCAGTGTTATAGACAGTGCTACAGTGCTATAGCCAGTCTTAAAGTGTTATAGACAGTGCTACACCCCCACTAGAGCTATACCTTGAGTGCCCTACCATCCATTCTTAATTAGCACATTTGTTTTGATAATATCACCAACTTTAACACCTATGTGTTCTTTTGTTCTGTTGCCTGTGACATCTTTTGATGATCTGCTTCTCTCACTGCTTGTTTGACCCTACAGCCACACCAACCCCCTCCCGCACACCCAAACCTCCCCCCACACACACCTTAAACCAGCTTATATATCACCCCTTTCTTGGATTCACTCAAGTTCTGTCGAAGGGTCATGAGGACTTGAAACGTCAACTCTTTTCTTCTCCGCTGATGCTGCCAGACCTGCTGAGTTTTTCCAGGTAAACCAGTTTAGTTACCCTCTTTAAATCCATTACTTTTTATACCACAACAAATGTTAACCTTATCCTGGCCAGTATTGATGTATGAAGGTCGCTGAGGAATGAGATGGTGGCAGTAGTTCAGGCTCTGGATATAATTTTTCATTTTTCCGTGGATATGGGAGTGGTGTCCGGGGACTAGGGCCTTGTGAATGTACCAGTTGGTTTACAAAAGGAGAGAGGGATTGACACTGGGTCTACTGAGCAAACAGAATAACACTAGTGAAACATTGGGGAAACTTTTGAATTGTGTGATCTGGATGGAAATAAGTAGATGCTAACATGAACGACAAGACTAAAAGGGACAGTTGCTCCCTATCCACCCATCCATGTACCTCATAATCTTGTACAACTCGATCAGTTCACCCCTCAGTCTTATCTGAACCACGAAAACAAACCAAGTCTATCCAAGCTCTCATCATAACTTAAATGTTTCATTCCAGCCAATATCCTGGTGAATTTCCTTTACCCCACTTCCCCCTCCAGTGCAAGCACATCCTTTCTTGAATGTGGCAAGCAGAACTGCACACAATTCTCCAGCTGAGGCGACATTAAGTTTCTCTACACCTGCAACATCACCTCCCTATTTTTGTGACCCATGCATCATTTAATAAAGGCAAGTGTCCCAAAGGCCTTTTTCGCCACCCCGCTAACATGCCCCCTCTACCTTATGTGATCTATGGACACACATGCCAAGTTCCATTTATTCCCCAGAACTTCCTAGTGTCATGCCATTCAATGAATGCTTCCTTCTCAAATTACACCTTACATTTATCAAATCACACTTTTCAGGGTTAAAATCTGCCTGCAACTTATGTGTCCAGTTCGCATCCCATCTATATCTTCCTGTAGCCGAAGATGCTCAACCTCACTGTTGACCAACCAGCCAATATTTGTGTCATCCGCAAACTTAGTAATCCTACACCCTACACTGTCATCTCTGTAGTTCACATGCATGACGAATAATAGGGGACCCAGCACAGATCCCTGTGGGGTGCCACTGGACATGGGCTTCCAGTCATGAAAGCAGCCATCTGCCATCTGAATGCTCAGCTGTAGCGTGAAAATCTCAAACACATCCTGCACATCGTTTCCAGAGAGTGTAACGGCTCCTACATTCGCAGCTGATCACAGAAGCCTAACGCCTTTCAGGGTACACAGACGCTGCTGGGTTGTCTCCTCAGTGACCATGCCTACCCACAGAGGGCATGGCTGATGACAGCCATGCGGCAGACTCAGGCTGCACCAGAGAGAATCGAGAATGAGGTTGATGCTGCCACTCGCACCTTGTTGAAGCAAGCCATTGGGATATTGAAAATGAAGTTCCTGTGCCTGGACTGCTCTGGTGGAGCCTGTAATGTAGCCCGCAGAGTGTGACAAATCTCGCTGTCAGCTGCTGCAGACATTACCATTTGGGAATGGGACAAGAGATGGAGCTGGCTGAGGATGAAATAGAAGCGCTGGATGTCTCTTTCGAAGAGGTTGACGTAGCCATCAAATAGGGGGAGGAGGCCTAGAAACAGAATGATAATATTGACAAGGCACTGGTAATTGCCAGGTGAGCCAGAAACCCTCGGGAGGCACTCATTGCTGACTGATTTTTGAAGGATGATAATGACATGCGTTGAGGGGACACATTAGCTCCACGAATTGCACCTTTAAACTATTGACTCTGGACTGGCTATGGAAGCACACATAACCTCTGTGATAATGCTCCTCTCATGGATACATCGTGGATACCGTAATGGTCACTTGACCGCAGAAGGCGGATGGTGGTATGCAGTAAGCACACTCCATAGGTCTTCACATTGCCTCTGTGAATGTTGGACTCCTTTCTGGTGGAGTGCAGCTCACTTGTGCTCCGTCATCAGGGCCATATCACGGACAAGCAGTTGTGAAACACTAAACGCACGTGGCCGTTTTTTCAAGCTTGACCATTTGACAGCTTCAGGAGCACGGCAGCATTGGTTACAGGTGTTGAAGTGATGTGGGCCAGCCCCATCTTACTGGTTCTAAGAGAAAACAGAGAGAATGATGGGAATCTGAGGCGTCTGCCAATGACACGATGACAGCAATGTTAAACATCATCGCGTAGCAGGCATCACTATCAATTCCAGGGTGTGTGAGGCTGGACCATCACTTTGGCCTGAAAGCTGCAAAAAGCACAAGCAACCGGCACTTGACTGAGATGCCTTTCTTTACCTTGTGCAGGAATCAAAGTTTGACACCGGAGTGACACGAGCAGTGCTCATCACAAGGATACATAGGCAGGGCAACATTTTAGAGAACTCATTTGCAATAATGCAGATTATGTACAATTGGTAACACTTATTCCCTGGCTATGTCATAACAAATTCTGAATCTTCTTACTCCTGCTACTAGATCTTGATGCTCGCAGGCCACCAAACCGGTGGTGGAGGCAGATGCCTAACTGTTACACCATGGTTTTGAAGACCTTGGTGTGCGTCCTGCAAAGGGCTCAGGCCTGGAGTTCCTAGCTTGCTTTTAGGGTCCTGTTGTGTGGCAGTGGCGCCCTCCTCATGCTGTGTAGCTCGAGTTGGCAGGGTCACAGGAAGAGGGGATTCCGTTCGGCAGACTCTCTCATAGTCGGCTGGGTGGATGGCTCCAACGTGTGAATCTATGGATTCCCCTCCCTATGTTTCATTCAGTGCTCCTGCCTAACTCCATGAGGAGAAGGGAGAACTGGATTGTGATGGAACTACCACACACCCTCTCAGCTACACACAATTGGAGGCCAACTAATTCATCAGTGATGGAATTTAGCGGCGCCAGACCAATATCCTGGACCAAAGTCTCAATGGCGACTGCATTCCTAACAGTGTTGAACAAGGAACATTGGCATTCCAGCACTATTACATCAGACTGACAGTGGGCAAACTCCTCAATCGTGCATTTCAGTCTGCATAGTAGAGCGGACATCCCTTTCTGAGATTCCCAAGATTTTCTTTGCAGCTCCAGCAATTAGGACATGACCAAGTCCATAGGCTCGTCATCTGACTTGCACTCAGCAAACCTCTGGCCTCCAATAACCCTCCAGGTGCCGGACATCTGCGAAGTCCCTGTCCTCGTTTGCTGTTGATCAGACAGTGTGATATGCTGAAACGATTGCAACCTGCTGGCATGACACCTGTTTTAGAGTCATGCATGCATTGTTTTTTAATTTTGATACAGCCCTTAACATTTCTCAGTTCACCACGGATGGTGACACTTCCACTTTGGAATTTACCTTTCACTTTGGAATATATGCAGAGTGCCACTCTGGAACTCGGCCCCACAGAGTGTGTGTCTCTGCCCTAGAGAAGTGTCTGGGTTTGGGCTGTGACGGGCCTCCAATGAATGTAGCTTCTTGATTCCTGTTGAAATGATTCTTTGGGTGCTCTTTGGAGGCCCTCTTTCATGGATTCACTCGGCTGTTGCCCAGATGTGTCTGCAAAAGCCAAAAGTGATAATTAATGCATCCCAGTGGCCAGTGAAATAGCACACATCATTCAGAGCATTGTATTCTCATGGGCCTTGCACTGCTGGATTCTAACTTTGTACAGCATCCTTGATCTAACAGCTATCAAAGCAACAGTCCAAATCCTCGCCCAGCAGCTGGATGTCCCTGTTTTCAAAGTACATCCGAGCCCTGACATCTGGCATTCCTCCACCGGCTATCGACCACTCCCTATTTCGTTGTGTACCAGCTTGTCCTGCGTGGGTTGATATGTAACTTGGAAGCAGGACGTCTTCCAGGTCAGGTGATAAGGTTGCGAGGCACGAGTGAGTGATGAAAGGTCCCATGAACGGGATGACATCAATTACTGCCTGTGTGACAGAGTGAATGGTGATTTACCTTCAAATGACAGTAAGTGAGGCTCTCTGAATATGTGCTGGATCAACGTGAATGGGTGTGAATGTGTGAATGTTTTCAGAAGGATGATAATAGTCAATTACCCCGGCGGAAGGGAGGTGATCATTTTTCATTTTTCAGCACTGGTTCTTTGCATTTTTTAGTGGGGTATTGGCGCTGACCACTGGTTGCATCACCTTTCAAGTGTTTTTCCATTTCATTCTGCAGTGGGGATAGAGGATATCACGGCAGGCAGACATTGCCTCCAAAATGTTCTCCAGAGATGCATCCTTAAGCCATGGGGCTCCATTCTTCTTGCCTTCTTGTCTTCTGTGCAGCAGTCATTGGTTGGAAGCACTGAGAGGTGCACATGCAGCTGCACTTTAAATATGGCGCCCAGCATGAGGACCCGGCAAGGAAACACTCTGACTGGTGAATGGGAGATGGAGTGGTGAGAATGGAAACAGTTTTTCCTAGTGATGCCTAATTAATGAAGCGGGATTGGGCCATTATTGTGTGACAAGCTTCCAACGGGCAATACATCCTTTTTCCCACCCGCTATTTGAAATTCGGAAGGATTCCTGACATAGAATGTTTTCTTGAATCTATCTTCGAACTGCAGATTTTGGAGCCAACCAGAGAGCAGGCTACATCACCTCTCTCTCTCTCTCTCTCTCCCACCTCCGCACCCCCACACACACACCTTAAACCAGCTTATACTTCAACTCTTTCTTGGACTCGAACTCAAGTTCTGTCGAAGGGGCATGAGGACTCGAAACGTCAACTCTTTTCTTCTCCGCCGATGCTGCCAGACCTGCTGAATTTTTCCAGGTAATTCTGTTTTTGTTTTTGTTGCAGTCTACACCAGGCCTGGTATGGAGAAACGAGAAGGTTTAACTTATGACCTCATACTGAAGGCAAACAAGGTAGTAGTGATCATAATATGATTAAATTTTGCATTCGTTTTGATGTAGAAATGAGTGCGTCCTATACTAGTAGTTTAAACTTAACTAAGGAACATGTTGATGGCATGAAAACTGAGCAAACTGAAGTAAACTTGCAGATGAGCTTAAGGGTTAGTCTAATAGAGCTTTAGTGGCAGACATTTAGCGGGAATACACAGAATGCGTATATTCCAAAGTGAAAGGTAAATTCCAAAGTGGAAGTGTCACCATCCGTGGTGAACTGAGAAATGTTAAGGGCTGTATCAAAATTAAAAGACAATGCATGCATGACTCTAAAACAGGTGTCATGCCAGCAGGTTGCAAAAAATACAATGTCAAAATGATTCATAAGGGGGAAAAATAGTCGACGACAGAAACCTAGCTAAATGTATAAAGAAGGACATTAAGTATTTATATTGATATTTAATTCAGAAAAGATTTAACGAAGTGGGCATTAGTCCTTTAGAATGTTGCAACAGGCAATCTGATAATGTAAAGCAAGGAGATAGCTGATGAATTAAAGAGGAACTTTGTGTTGGTTGTTAACACAGAGGATAGAAACAACATGCAAGATTTAGCTATAAATTTGGAAATTGAAAGAAGTGAGGAGTGTGTGAAAATAATAATCACCAGGGAAGTTGTACTCAGCAAACAGTTAGAGTTCCGAGCTGACAAATCTTCAGGTCCAGATGGGTTTCACCCTATTTATATGAAACATGTGGCCACTGAGATACTTCATGAATTGCTTTTATTTTTCCAAAAATCCCTACACTGGGGAAGGTTCCATTGGATTGGAAAATAGCAGATGGAACAATGTCTATAATCAGGGAGGTTCACAGGTTACAGGAGAGCATCGGCTGTATAGGCTAACATCTATCACAGTGAAAATTTCAAGATCTATCATTGCAAATGTTATTGCTGGGCACTCAGAAGAATTCAGTGCAATCAGGCAGAATCAATGTGGTATTCTGAAATGAAAATCATGTTCAACCAATTTGTAGCAGTTCTTTGAAGCAGACACATGTGCTGTGAATAAAGGGAAAAGGTGTGTGTACTGCACAAAGATTTCCGGATCAGATCTGATGAGGTGGTTCATCAAAAGTTATTGTGGAAAATAAAAGTTCATGGTAACGGAGTTAACATATTAACATGAATAAAGGAATGGCTACCTAATGAGAAGCACAGAGTTGTTATGAAAGATATTTTTTCTGGTTGGCCGTATGTGTTGGGTGGTGTGACAAAAGGATCAGTGCTGGTTCCTTAGAAAAATGTATTGCATGTAATTGACTTTGATGAAGTAAACAAAGGAATAGTTGTTACATTTGCTGACGGGACAAAAAGCGTTAGGAAAGAAATATGTGAAGAGGAGATAACAAGAATTCAATGGGGCATTAATAGGTAACGTGAATGGGAAACCGTCTAGCTAATGTGGTAAAATGTTAAAGTGTTCATAATTGCAGGTGGATTACAAATGAGGCTTCTCAGAAATGGTGAGAGTTTGCAAAGATCTGATTTTATGAGGTATCTGGGTTTCCTTCTGCATAATTCACAAATGGCGAGGATGCAGGTACAGCAAGCCTTTAGGAGTATTAATGGAATGATATCATTTATTGTGAGGTAATTAACCACAAACAAGGGGAGTTTATGCTTCAGTTCAACAGTGCACTGGCAGGTCCAAATCTGGAGAACTGTGTACACTGCTGGGCTCATTATTTAAGGAAACATATAAATGCGTTTGAAAGTTTACTAGACTAATACCAGGAATGGGCAGTAGGTCATAGGATGGAAGGTTTAACAAATTTGACTTTTATCCACTTGGTGGACAGGCTTTCCTGAGTCAGGAGGTTAATTGCTCATAGCAGGATTCCTGGCCCCTGACGTGCTCTTTTAGCCTCAGTATTTGTGTGACTGATTCACTTACGTTGCTGGTCATTGTAACCCCCAGGATGTTGATAGTGGGGGATTAAGAACTGATGATGCTATTGAACGTCAAGTCGCATTGACGAGGTTCTCTCTTGCTGAGATGGTCATTGCGGGTGGGGCATTTTATGGCATGAATGTTACCTGCCACTTTTCAGCCCAAGCCTGCATATTGTCTGGACTTGTTTTATTTGGGCTTGTACTGCTTCAGTATGTGAGGAGTCAGGAATTGTGCAGAGCATTGTACAATCATCAGCAAGCATTGCACCTTCTGGGCCATGATGAAAGGAAGGTCATTGATGATGTAATTGAACGCTGTTGGGTTGAGGACTGTACCCTGAGGATCTCATGCAGTTATGTCCTGGAGCTGAGGTAACTGACCTCCACAAGCATAGCCATTTTCCTCTGCGCTAGGTATGACTCCAACCAGTGTAGAGTATCCCCCCTTATTCCCATAAACTCCAGTTTCCCTAAGGTTCATTAATGCCACACTTGGTCAAATGTGGCCTTAATGTCAATGACAGTCACTGTCACCTCACCTCGGGAGTTCAGCCCTTTGTTCCATGGTTGAACAGAGGCTGTAAAGAGGTCAGGAGCTCAGTGGACTTGGCGGAACCCAAGCTGGATGTGAGTGAACAGGTTTTCATTATCCAAGTGCCGCTTGACACACTGTTGATGACCCCTTCCATTGCTTCACTGATGATCGAGAGCCGACTGGTGGGGCGCTAATTGGGCAAGTAGGGTTTGCCCTGCTTTTTGTTTACAGAATATACCAGGACAACTCTCCACATAGCTGGTTAGATGCCAGTTTTGTGGATGCACTTGGGTATGTTGGCTGGCGGCATGGCAAGTTCTGAAATACAAGTCTTCTCTATTTTTGGAATATTGTCAGGTACAATAGCCTTTGCAGTACCCAATTCCTTCCGCCATTTCCTGATATCACGTGGGATGATCTGAATTATTTGAAGGCAGATTGGCGTTGGTGATGTTGAGGAACTCCGGCGGTGGCCGATATGAATTCTAAATGCTGAATTTCTGGCTGAAGGTTTCTCCAATTGCTTCAACCTTTTCTTTTGCACTAATGTGCTTGGCTCCTCCAACATTGAATATGGGCATGTTTGCTGGCTCCTTCCTTCAGTGAGCTATTTCATTGTCCACCACCATTAACGATTGCACGTGGCAGGACTGAAGAGCTTAGCTCAATCATTTGCTATGTGTGTTGCTGGGCACATAATTAGCCCTCATTTTTGGCATCTCCAGGTTGAAAGCTAATTTTAAGGTATACCTCCTGCTGCAACTGGCATGCCCTCCTGCACTCTTTCTCGAAACAGTGTTCATCCCCTCGCTTGATGGTAATGGTAGAGTGGGGAATATCCCGTATCATGAGATTACAGATGGTGTTTTGGTGCAATTCTGCTGCTAATGCTGGCCCACACCTTACCCAGGCTTGAGATGCCAGATCTGTTTGAATCCTAACCCAATTAAAACTTTAGTAGTGCCATGCAACATGATGAAGTATATACTTAACATGAGCACGGAAATTAGTCTTCAAAACCACTGTGCAGCCATCACCCTTACCAATACTGCCCTGGACAGATGCATCTGCGGCAGGCAGGTTGTTGAGGATGAGGTCAAGTATCTCATTCCCTCTTGTTGGTTCCCTCATCACTTGCTATAAACACTGTTTAGCAGCTATGCTACTTATGACTGTCAGCTCCATCAATAATGGTGCTACCGAGCCACTCTTTATGATGGACAATGATGCACACCCTCAGCGATTCAACCAAGTGGTGTTCAACATGGAGGGACATTGATTCATCAGCTGTGGAAGAATGTTACGTGGTAATCACAGGAACTTTCATTGCGGATGTTTTCCCTGATGCCAAGAGACTTCATGGTGTCCAGATTTGATTTAAAGAACCATCGGCACATCTCTCCCCGACTGCATACCACTTTGGTCCCAACTTTGCTGGGTCTGTCCTTCCCGCGTGACAAGCCATACAAAGGTATTATAATGGTATTGTCGGTATATTACCTGTAAGATATGATTATGTGACCATTATCATGTCACGCTGATTCTTGACTCGTCTACAAGACAGCTATCGCAATTTTGGCACTAACCCCGGATTTTCGTAAGCAGTACTTTGCAGGGTCGAAGGGCTGTCATTGACTTTGCGTTTTTCCGATGCCTAGGTCGGTGCTGGGTGGTCCGTCTGGTAGCATTCCTTTTTTTATGGTTTTTTAGAGGATTGACGCAACTGAATGGCTTGCTGGGGCGTTTCGGACGACATATAAAATCCATCACATTCAATAAGTAGCGCAATAAATAATTACTGCTTTGTTATGTCCAATGAACACAGGAATTGTGTAATTACTGAACAGCGCAGTGCAATAAACAGATTATGGAAATATAGTTTGTCTCTCCAATTATCAAAGTAAGCGTGAAATTAATGAATGGTGCACCAAACAGCTTAAATATTGTTTTTCTTTTTCTTTTTGCCAGACTCAGACAAAACATCCTTATTTTCTGGCCATTGAAAACTTACACGTGGTAAAATGTCAAAAAATAAAGGTGGCTATCTTACTGCACAGATAATAATTAGTTAATTCAATAACACGTTAAATATTGTCATGTTTCTCGGCCATTTGATACAATCCACATTCCATTGTTTTCAGGCCAATAAGTGTTTTGTGTTTGTCCTCAATGTTCTGTCCAACAATCACACTGAATATTTAGATAAAAACAAAAAATAAAAACAAAAAAACTGCGGATGCTGGAAATCCAAAACAAAAACAGAATTACCTGGAAAAACTCAGCAGGTCTGGCAGGTCTGAATATTTAAATGCCTTTCTTTAGAACTAACACAGTAAATGTCACGCTATTGTTCGGCAGAGCAATGGCTCAGAATTTCTATTTGCGTTAACCTTTAATAATCGCAGGAAATTTAGAATCTGTTACTACAAGTGCAACTTTTAGTATGATGACATATTGTGTCCAATAGTTACATGAAATGCATACTTGTCTGTTACAGAAAATATTCATCGAAATAATATTGATGTAATATTTGGAGGAAGTATTTAATTGATGACCTTGCAATAAAATACTAAATATTGAATTAAAATTGCCTCCATAATTCACAGCAATATGTAATTATGGTGCAGTCAAAAGATAACAGAAATAACCGAAAATATTCAGTAAGTTAAACATAAGAATCAGCGAATGACTTGTGAGTCCATTAAGCACAGTGAATGCATTTTTAACCCAATAATTGCAATGAATATCAAATTATGTTTCCAACATGCAATTACAGGACATTTTCTTTATTATCTATTCGTGATCAAAGTATCAAGTCATTGTTCAGATCAATACTCATGTTCTAATTCCAGCCGATTATTCTCCCTATAATTAAAGTGAATGTATAACGATTATTAACCCAAGAAATGAATTAATGTTTAACAAATACTAAAAAAAAATGGCTTGCTTTGCTCAGTGGGGTAGCTATCTATTATTGTGAGGTCAGTGGTGACACCGATACTCAAATCGAGTGAGCATGTTATAATAATTACAGTAAATATTAAATTACTCCTAAGCCCTCTGATCACGGTAACAGCCCATTATTTTGCAGGCACATAATCACCAAAAAAAATCCCTTTTACGAGGCCCTATGAAGTAATTAGCACCCAATGCTATCCGTAAATGTGTTTATTTTAAAATTTCAATAAACACGTTAAATATCTGCTTTTTGAGCACTGAAATGACAATGTATGTTATTCTATATTTCTTTTGAAGATTGTACTCCAAAATCATCAGTTAATTAAATTATTGCCTATGCTAGCAATTCATTTTTTCTGCTTATTGTGCGGACAAATATTTGAATGTTTGCTCTCTTTGTTGGTTTCTAATCAATTCGACTTTTACTCTACTTAAAATAATTAAATACTTAATTTGGAAGATGCCTATATTCCCGATTACTGTTTAAAGGCTTTTGTGTTTAAAGGAAGCCTTTTTTTTAAGTAGGAACATATTCTTCACTGTATAAGTGTGTTTGAAAGGATGATGCCTCATGGGGTCATGCTGATGTGTAATATAGCCGGTTACTGAGCAGAGTTTGGGGAGAAAACCAGCAAGGGCGAATTGTTGGATCTTAAGATTGTATCAGAGCTTTAATCGCCGTCACTCCTGATCACTGTCTGACTATTGGATTGAGGCAGAATCAGAGATGGGGTGGCTCTGAAAATCGGTCAGTGATCAACTAAGGAGACGTGGTGTCTGATTTGTCCCCCCACCTCCAACCGTCCTCCCGGCCACCCCACCACCCCACCCCCCCCCCCTCCCCCCACCAACTCAGCTCTATTTGAACACTCGCTGCTTCCCATCTCGATGTAAAGGTTATGTGACACCTCCAGTTTTCATCCTGTTATTTTTAAATGTTTACTTGCGATTTGGTTATTCTTTATTGAAAATCTGTTAGCCTAATTAACTAAACTTACTTTCGTAGAAGCTGGGAGAAAGGACATATCTGCACCTTACAACCTCCACCTTTATGCGAAGAGTTTGGAGGTATTCTGATATCAATTTTTGTTAGACAGAATTTGTAAAAAATGAGAATCACTTCAAATTCCGATGTGGGGGCAATGGAAGCCTATTTTTCAATGAGAGTAATGCTGTTCGATTGATGTCTGGATTGTTACAGTTGATAATTTTGCCCATCCTCGTCCAAAAAATAAATTGTCCACTCTGTGTCTAACTTTCACCAAAAGGAAAATGTTTTTCTTGGAATTTGTCAGATGTGATTATCTCCCCTCAGCCCTTAATGCCTTCCCAATTGTTACTGATTATATCGTGTTAATCAGAATATTGTGAGGTGACTGAGAGAATGTACTGGAAACGGTCACTGAAGACTCATTGGGCTGGATTTCTCAGGGCGCTATGGTCCCTGCTTGAAAATAAAGTAAGTAAGTGAGTAACCCAGGATGCTGCTGCCTGCCACCAGTAGAAACTGTTTTAATTGTTCCAACCTAACACTTCCAGCCCTAGCTCGGGGAAATATATAACTTTAGGGAACTGTTTGGCAACCTTCATTGGACCTCACACAGCTGCGTGTAAAATAGAGTGTGCTGAAATGAGGCCACGGGTGGACATTCCTTGGCCACTGGATGGACTCAATAGACCCAAGGGCTAGCTGTTCGCGTAGCACCTTTTCTTCTTCCCTCCTCCATAAAGCTTCATGCAGGTCGAAGTGACTGGAGTAAAGTCCCGGTGCTGGCTATGGCCACATCCATTACCGCCAACCTCAAACCCGCTCTGTGCAGATGATGAAATCCACCGCATTCCCGTCGTTTAATTTAAACATTAAATATATTGAAAACGCAGAAACCCCAGGTTTATTTCAACAGCTCCACGTTGTATAGTCTTATGGATTATTTTTGCAAACCATTACTTTGATGACATCTGACAGGGAGCACTGTGAATATGTCCAGTTAGAAGAGATTTTGTTATACTAGAGAACAATGTGCAATGTTACTGAGGCGTTTGTGACAACTGCCATAAATCATAAAAAGTGAAGGAATAGAAGTGAGCTCTATTGGCACATTCACATACTTCAATTTATATTGGCATTTCACGCAAATTACAAACATTTACACTGTGCATAAAATAAACAATGTTTATTAAAATTATCAAGAAAATTCGCAATGTCCCAAGGACCAAGATTATCTTGATCTGCTAATTTTATACTTATTTTTGTGTTGCTGCATTTAAATGCCTATGTTTTCATTTTGTGCTTGGCTGTTTATGCATAAACACGTGTTTATTGTTTGTGTGAAAGCGCCTACATGAAGATTTTTCTATGGCTTATCTGGGTGTGCGTATGTGTGTACATATCCACTCGTTTATTATATTCAGTATGAGTGTAAATAACAAGCTGTATATTTTTTGTGTATCTGTATAGACAACCAATTGCTCATGTTTTATTTGTTTGTTATACCCTTAATCGCTTGTGTATCATTTGCGTGCCTCGGTGTACATTATTACTTCCTACAACTTCTAGGGCCGTATAAGTGAAGGTGAAGAAAATGGTCAGTATTAGAAGAAGCATGTGTGCTGCTCCATCAGGGAGACAAACCAGGCGTAAGCTTGTTTTCCTTCCTGACATTCCTGTCTCCAGCTCTGTCCTGTGGCGCTGAAGGATGACGATGATCACAGACACAATTACATGTTTAAGAATCTCCTGTGGCTGAGTCCCCGCTCGCTCGTTATAGATGCTGTGGCTGCATTGTTGCTTACCACTTAGCAGCCAAAGATGAATGTTTCCCAGGTCTTGAAACATCTGAGCACAAATTGCTTCTATATCCAAGGAGTTATGAATGGTAGTGAGCATTCTGATATCATCAGCAAAAAAAGCATACTTCAAATCACATGGTAGAGGGTAGGTAATTGATGAAACTACTCAACGTTGTTGGACAGAGGATATTTCCCTGAGGAACCCAAGCAGTGATATCCCGGGACTGAGAAGGTTGACTTCCAATAAATAGAAGCATTCCCTTTGACCTAGGTATGACTCCAACAAGCGGTGCTTTCAGCAACCACCACCTCGAGGTCCCCGCCCCCCACCCCTATCACGTTTCAGATTGAAACCAGTATCACCTGTGCTCCAGATGTCATACTGGATGAAAGGCTGCCGTTCAGCTCTTCTTTCCATCTTTGGACTATGACTGTCGTGAGGCCAGGAGCTAAGAGGCCCTGTTGGTACTCACATTTTGCATCAGTGTGAAAATGACATATGCTATGTGGTAGCACTGTTGATGATCCCTTCCATCACTCTCCAAATGATCGAGAGCAGACTGATGGTGATGCAATTATCTTGCTTTGAATGGTTCTTGTGGGCAGGGCATATCTGGACATATTTTCTGCATTATGAAGGCACCAATTTTCTCATTATAATTAAAAATCTTTGCTCAGGCAGTGCACCGTTTGATTAGGAGCACACGTCTCCAATGATATTACTGCAGTATTAAAATACTGTCAAGGTCCATATCCTTTCTAATATCCAATTAATTCAAACATTTCTTGTTATTGCTTGGGGTGAATGGAATTGGCTGACGTTTGTCACCTGTAAAACAGGGGACCTATAGAGGAAGTCAAGACGGATCACCCACGTTTCACTTCTGCTTAAAGGTTGTTGCAAATGGTTTAGTCTTATATTTTGCACTGATGTGCTGGCCTCCTCTAACATTGAGCATGATGGTATTTGTGGAGCTTCCTCCTACATTTACTCGTTTAATTGTCCAACATCATTCGTGACTGGATGTGGTAGGAATGCAGAGCTTACATCTTATACGATTATTTTGGAATCGCTAAGCTCGGCCTAGCACTCACTGCTTATGAGTTCTGGTTTCACGACGTTTGCAGCCCATTGATTGGTATAGCTGATGTTATTTCAGGCATTCCCTCCTGCACTCTTCATTGATTCAGAGTTGATCCATTAGTTTGATGGTAGCAGAAAACATAGAAAGCAGAGAAAATAGGAAAATAGTAGGGCATGCTGCCCTTCGAGGCTGCACTGCCATTCAGTATGATCACTACTTTTCCTGTAAGTCAATGCCATTTCCCCTGCACACTCTCTACACCCCGAAACACGTTTACAGTCCAGTTATGAAATATACTATTTACCTTGGCCTCCACAGTCTCCTGTGGTAGTGAATTCCACAAGTTCTTCTCCCTCTGAGTGAAGAAATTTCTCCTCATCACAGCCATTCGTAGCCTAACTATCCTGAGACATTGACCAGTTGATTGTGGAACATCAGCCAGAGAAAACACCATCTATGCATCCAGTCTGATCTGCCTGTCTGAAGGTTATATGTTTCAATGAGATTCCCTGCCACTCACCTGTACTGAAGGGAATATAGGCATAGTCAGCCCACTCAAATATATTATTCTTACTGTCTCAGGGTTCAGTCTGCTGAACCTTCGCTGCACTCATTTCTTAGAAAATATATCATTTCTTAGGTATGAAGACCACAACTCTAGGCAAATTTTCCATGTGTGGTCACAAGAAGGCCCTGTCCAGGTGCAGTAAGCCATGTCATCTCTTGTTCTCATGGCATTTTTGCAATGAGATTGAACATACCATTTGCCTTCTTAACTGCCTGCTGCTCCTGCTTGCTTTATTTCAGTGATTACTGTGCAAGGAAACACAAGTCACTTTCTACATCAATATTTCCCAATCTATCTACACTTAAATAATGCTCTTCCCTTCCGTTTTTCCTACCACAGTGAATAGTTTCACACTTGTTCACATTGTGCTGCATCTGCCGTGCATTTGCCAACTCACAGAACTTATCAAAATCGCTTGGAACTATTTTAACACCCTTGTCATCACTTGCATTCCCATCACGTTTTGCGTTATCAACAAACCTGGAAATAGTATGTTTGGTTCTTTATTCCAAAACTTTATATACATTCTCAATAACTGGTAACCAAGAACTGGGTCCTGCGGCTCACCACGTGCCACTCCGAAAAATGTGTTTATGACTGCTCTTTGCTTCCTTCGCAATCCATGGAATATATTACCCTAACCTGAAGTTATTTATTTTGGCATACAAGCTACCTACTTGGGAATCTATAGAAAATAAATAAAACGTAATATTTCCCTCTGCTAATAAGTCCTGTCAGATTTCCTATCTACATAAATTCAGGCTGTTGGCGGTTCAATCTTTGAAGAAGATTCTATAGTGACTGCAGGAGTCTAAATCCAACAGTAATTATAATTTTTGATTTTTTTAATAAGCAAGTCATAGCTTCAATCACGGTTTTACTCAATAACAGGGACAATTTTGAATTAAATTGTGTTAGTTCAAAGGGAATATATGCAAGTTGTAAAAATAAATAATTCTTGAAATAAGGTAAACATAGCGTAGGTTTAAATGACAGAAAAAAACAGGAGCTAAAGTAAACAATAGTCTAATGAAGCCTTGGTAGAAACCATTACGGAAGAGATGGGTTCAGACGTTGGAACGATCAAGGGGAAGGAACTAATTTAACGACATGCTGAAGCCTATGTGAAAGTGTAGTACGACACATCATCCAGAAGACACGGGGCAGCTGATCAGGTATCCCACAAGCCAAGCGATTATCTCTCAAGAGCTGACTGAAGACAAAGGTTTGTTGAGTAGATCTCCCAGATCTGAGGGCAGTTAAGTTAATATATTGTGGAAATGTAATAAATTATGTTTTACTGTATGTTTTAATTCTTGTGTAATTCTATTTGTTCCTTATTATTTTAATAGATGCATTATTTACTGCAAAGTAGCTGGCTTCTATTTCAAGTTTTCGGACAAGATTGGGCAGCAGGACATTATTACCAGCTGTGCCATAAGTGAATTTATCCAAAACTTTCTGAAAATCCATATACACCGCATCAACCCGCTTTCACTAATCTATTCTGGTGTTTATGTCCTCAAAAAAACTCCAGTAGGTTTGTCAAACATGATTTCCCTGTCATTAATTCCTACTTGTTTTGTTGAAAACTATTGATATTTTCAACATGCAAAGTTGTCACATCCTTTATAAGAGACATCAACACTTTCCATGCTACTGATGTTAGGCTAAAAGGTCTGTAATTCTATTTTCTCTCATTCCCTCCTGTTTAAATATAGTTGGGTTAGGTTTGCCACTCTCCAATCTGCCAAGATTGTTCCAGAATCTACAGAATGTTGGAAGATGACATCCAAGGCATGCAATATGTCTGTGGTCACACTCTTTACTACCCTGGGATATAGATTAGCAGGTCTGAGGTTTTATCATCTTTCAGTTCCATTAATTTCTCCAGCACTATTGTTTTAGTAACACTAATAATCTTAAGTTTCTCCTTCTCACTAGACTCTTCATTCCTCAAGTACTTTTGGGAAGTTATTTGTGTTTTCCTTCGTGAAGACAAAACTTAAGTCTTTTTTTTTATTGTTCTGCCAATTCATTGTTCTCTGTTATAAATTGTCCTGTTTCTGAATATCATAACAACATTTGTATTCCCTTTTTACATCCATACAAAAGTTTTTACAGTCAGCTTTTATGCTCCTTGAAAGTTTCCATTGTTCACCTCTTAATCACTCTCTTGGTTCTCTTTTGCTGAATTCTAAGCTGCTTGCAATCCTCAGGTTTGTGACTTTTTCAAACAACTTTACATGGCTCCTCTTCAGACGTAATGCACAATGATAATGGTAGAGTGGGGGTATGCTAGGCTATCAGTTCACAGATTATGATTGTAAATAATTCTGCTACTGCTGATGTCGCACAGTGCCGTGCAGGCGCAGAACTTGAGCTACTGATGTGTTGGAACCCTATTCCAGTCACCAATTTGCTAGTGTCACACATCTCAGTGGGTAGTGTCCTCAAGTTGATGTCAAGAAAGTTGTTTCCCCAAGCATGACACTGAAGTCCATTGTTGTTCCATCTTAAAGGTAGGTGTATTTGGTAGGTGAGCCAAGTGTCTCTGCCATATAAATTAGTAACGATAACAGCAGGTAAGTCTTGCTGAACTTCTCTTAAATTTTTACAAAAATCTGGGAAGTTCAGCTCATATCTTCATACTCATGCAATGCCATCAATTTTTCACCGTTTTTTAAGGATTATAAATCAGTTTGTGTAAACTCTGAAGACAAATCCCTACTGGCCATTATGGGGAAGATTCTCACATGAATCCTCCAGAACCACTTCCGATCCGACAGTGAAGTCACACCCCCAGAGACCCAATGTGGCTTGCAGCCATCCAGGGGAACCATATAAATGAAGCTGTCAGTCGAAAAGTGACTAGACCATCATAGATCATTTGTTGGCTGTTCAAAGGCATTTGAGCCATCAAAAGGGAAGTCTTTAGGAAAGTCCTTCATTGATTTGGATGCCCACTAGCATTTGTTTTGATGTGTAGTCAGTGTTGTAATACACGAGACGAGGCAGCTCTTTTACACACAGCAAGATCACAATAACAGATAATCTGTTCTCTTGTGATGTTGATGGGGTGATACAAATTGACCAGAACAATGGGGAGAGCTCCGTTGTTTTTCTTGGAGATACTGCCATGGTTTATTTTACGTCATCCCGAGGAGTCAGCTGAGACCTCCATAGACGTCAATCCAAAAGACAACCTTGTCAGTGTCACCCATAAGCTGAGAACAAATAGGATGAAAACAAAAATGAGATCAAGGAGTTTGTAATTTACTTAATGATACCAGATGAGGTTTCTTACAGAGTGAAGTTCATTCTCCACTAATCACACCGGCAGCACAAATTGACTCACCAGAATCTTTTGTTTGCTGTTCTGCTGTCACCTTTATCAGGAAACAAGTGACAATTAATCTCTGACCCAAAAACTTCTGAATGTCTTTAGCACACATATGCTATGGACACATTGGATTCTGAAATCACAGAATCAGAAACTTATCCTCAATAAATATAATTAATTTGGTCCTTTGTGCTTGTGCTGTCTTCGAAATAACGATTCAATATTGTCCCTCTTTCCTCCTTTTTATCCATAGCTCTGCAAATCGCCTGTCCTCTCCACCCCTGTCAGTATTTATCCTGTTCCCTTTTGAAACTCACTTTTGAATCAACTTCCACCATTTTTCCGACAGTGTATTTCAGATTCTGACAACTCTGTATTAAAAGAAATTCTCTTTTGTGCCTCTTGGGCTATTTTGCTAATTTTGGTAAATTTTGTTACTCTCCCTTGTTCCAGTGGAACGAGTTTCTCTTTAAACTCTATAAACTACAAGTTAATTTGGAGGTGACTATTCAATTCCCTGATGTCCACAATGATTGAGGAGAACACTTTAAGCATCCTCAATTTCCCCATGGAACTGAAATCTCTCATTAATGTCACTGTTGCATTAAGTCTCCTCCGTAATATCTCCAAGGCTCTCAGATCTTTTCCAATATGCATTGACCAGAATTAGAAACAGTTCATCAGCTGAATAATAAACAATGAAATGTGAAACTATAACAGAACTCCTTGGCTTGTACTGTCAGCCTCCATTGATAAACCCACAAATCACTGGTGTATTTTAAACAAACCTTCCAACTTTTCCTTCAGTTTTAAAATAATAGTGCACATGTTTTCACTCTGTTCCTTTACATTACTTAAAATTCTCCCATTTAATTTGTATTCCCTCTCCTCATTTATCCTCCCAGTTGTATTGTTCACATATTCCTGGCATCAATGTACATTTCCAAGCCTCTCCACTTCACCAATCTCTGTACATCCACATGAAGGTCACTACTTTCCTAGTCAATGTTTACATTTCCAGCTTCTTGTTATCTGCAAATATGAATGTATGACATAGATGCACAAGTAGGCCATTCAACCCCTCAAGTCTACTCCACTATTCAAAAAGATCATACATGAACTGTTCTTTGGTTCGAATTCTGCATCTATTTTTCCCCCTATAATATTTGATCTCCTTCATTAACAAGGATATACCTAACTCTGCCTTCAAAATGTTCTGTGGCCCTTTCTGTCCAGCCTTCTTAGGCAGAGATTTCAAAAGTCACACAATGCTGAGAAATAAATAAAATCTCCTATTCTCTGTCATATAAAGGCAAACCCTATTTTGCAAACCTTTCTCTCTAGTTATTCAAATTGTGTAATTTATATGGAAAACTCTTATGAGTTTTTGATAAATAGCAGTGCAACTGATATCGATTCCTGGGTAACAGCATATTACACTGCTCTCCAGTCTGATTAACCATCGACCACCACTTCGCTCTGATTTCAGTCTCTTCACCAGTATCACATCCATACATTTTTTTTCCATTAGTACATGGTATACCATTTCTAACACACCTTTAAATGACACTTGGACACACGTTGTTCATGAACGTAACATCAAAGCCACTTCCATCATCAAACCTCTCATCACTTAGAGAAAAAAATAATTTAATTTTGTCAGATATGAAATTCCATTAACATATCTAAGCTTTTTGTCATTTATGACCGTTTTTCCTTACGAAGAAACATGTTTTTTTCTGTCCATGATTATGGCATCCAGGAATGTTCCCACCTCCAACATTATTCTGCCTGTTCTGTGGTTGCAGGGTTTATGCCTCTCTCGTTTTTTTTAAATTGGGGACCGGGGTGACACTTACAACCCTTCCGTCCTGTGGCACCACAACTATTTCCAAAGGAACGTTGAAACATTTTGTTCAGTGCTTCTGCTATTTTGACATTTCATTCCCTCAGCGATTCTCTTATATCTTAGCCAGACCGGTAAGCATTATATGTTATTGTGATATCGAACTCATTGGATTGAAAGGTCTTAACTGAACCTGTTTGTTCGGTGATGGTAATTATTGTCTGTCTCCACGGTTTCGAAATGTGCCACTGGAAGCTTCTGTCTTCTATTTATAAAGGACTCCTTTCAATGTGTTATCCCATTGTGACAGCCGGAGCATCAGGTCCGATGCTTAAAGGAATCAGGGGCTCCAGAGGGAGTGAGAGGTGAGTACAGAATCTGAAAAGATTAGACTGGAATGTTGCAACACTAGATCAGAATCTGAAAGCAATAGATTGCCATGCTACAATAATGAATGAGAATCTGACATAAGTTGATGGAATGTTACAACAATGGGCAGGAACTTATCCGTGACGCTTTACATCCTTAATTCGTATTATCATTGGTTGTCATTCGCTTCACGCATCGATATAACGATTCAGGTTATTCAGACAGTTTATTATCCCATATAATAATAATAATACTAATAAAAACAAAAAACTGCGGATGCTGGAAATCCAAAACAAAAACAGAATTACCTGGTAAACTCAGCAGGTCTGGCAGCATCGGCGGAGAAGAAAAGAGTTGACAGATGTCGAAGGGTCATGAGGACTCGAAACGTCAACTCTTTTCTTCTCCGCCGATGCTGCCAGACCTGCTGAGTTTTCCAGGTAATTCTGTTGTTGTTTTAGTTTATTATCCCATCCTGCCTATTGCTGTTCTACATGGTAAGATTTTCTGTCAAATTATTTATTTTATGAACCATAATTAATTCAATTACTGTTCTTACCATTTGAATTTTGGGAAGAGAGAGTATATTGTCTTCACATTTGGTCATAAACTCCGCTTCCATTCCACTGGAATCTCGTTCCTCCCTGGCCAATATCTGAGGTAGAACCAGACGGTTCACACCATGTGCGATCGCTTTAAAACTGAGCTGATTACTGAACCCAATATTTCCTATTCCCAACCCTGCCACATTGCACACCCATAATATCACTCATCACTACTCCGTATCAGTTCAGCTTCAGAACAATCACCTGTGTCTCTATCCAGACTCGGCTATTCCAAGGTTATCGTAATAACCCTTTCAGTTGCCAACCTTCATAAACCCCACCTCCTTCCCAACTATCCGAAATCCCGCCCTGCCATTCTCCCTGTGCACGCTCAGTTACATCCTTTCCTGGGCTGGTAACATCTCAATTTTAATATTCTCGTTCTTATGATGTGATTCCCCTCACTGCCTCCCTCCTCCAATTAATCACAATCCCTCTGTCATTTCCCCAAATTCATACAAATATACCCCAATTAATTTTTATTCATGTCCCTTTTTAAAGTGAAAAGGTTACACTGTCTATGTCGCCCAGGCCTTAACTCTAGCATTTGTAGAGATTTAGAATCACCAGTGCCGGAGTTGCTATGCTGATATCATGAAATTGTACTGGCCACCGTCTCTTTCACTTCCCAGCATCTCCCATTTGATGCTAAGTGTTGAAAAGGCGTTTCCAGAAGCTTTGACACATGTTTTTGTAACTTCGTGTGTACCTGTATATTGAACACCTGTGTTGGACAGTCTCAGCTGAGCATGTGTTCAGCAACATGAGGAACACGCTCCAGTGTTTTTTTTTTAAAAAGGACCAAGCATCTAACTTGCAGCTGAGGGGCTTTGACTGAGTTCGGCAATTCAAAACTTAGTGCAGGTTCTTTAGATGCCTTTCTGGGAGGTGTGCTCTAAGGTGCTCTGCAAATTCATGAAGGACAGAGCGTTTGGTGACTGAAATCTGGACGAGGTATGGGGACGGTAGTTAAAGTGCATCTGCGCCGGTATGATGATCAACACATGGATCAGAGGCTGCAGAGAGGGGAAGTTTGTAAGGAGGGAGGAAGAGGGGCGCACTGCCCTGGTCACCGCTTTTCCAAGAATTCTTCACCAACCTATGACTTAGCAGGGAGCAGATTGTGAGGCCACTCTTTCAACAAGAATGTGGTCACAGAGCTGTGTCACCTACTTCTATATGACCTTTTGCCTAACACCAGAGTCAAGACGGTGATGTCAGTACTTTGCAAACATGAGCGGGTGATACAACTGTCATCTCCCAGTATGTTTTCCATCGCTGTATCCATCTATGCTGCCTGCTGTGAATGCATCATTTCCTCATTGACAATGAGTCAGAGGACCAGATGTCCGATGGATTTTGCAGGATGGCAGGAATTACGAATGTGTACCTGGCCCTGCGGTACCCCCAGGTCAACAGGGAAATGTGCATAAACTGAAAGTGCTCGCACTCCAGAATTTCATTTATTTAATTATCTATTTATCTGTTCATCCATCTACCTTTCTATTTCACTATCTGTCTATCTATCTATATATATATTTCCATCCATCTATCTATATATTTACTTATGTACGTATAACCGTACTTACTTATTGCATTCATTTACTCTTTAGCCAGCAAAGCAACTCCGCTGCCATTTCCTTTTTTTCCTGTCCTTCCTAAATACTGAATGCCCCTGGATGTTCATTTCACTTCCCTTGTCGCCCTGCAGCCTTGTTTCCGTAATTCCGGCTTTATCCTGACTGTTTAAATTAATTTGCACTGTTATTTTATCCACTTTGTCGTAAATGCTCCTCGCGCTAATGCTTCTCTTTTACACATTACTTGCCCCATTCCCATTACTTTTCACTGAGGCCATTTGATTCTTGCCCTTGATTTCACTGCCTATCAGTTTTCTTATTCCAGTTTTTGTCTTTTGTTCTTGGCCTTGATTCCCCCTCCTCTGACACCTTGCATAGGTGCCCATTCCGCTGCTATTTTACGTTAAACCCCGTTGGTAATGCGCAGGTTTGCTATTAATGTACAGAGGAATAAGCAGTACAAATCAGTATCCTTGTTCTGTCCAATCAGCACAGCAAGTGTGAAATGTTTAACAAGCAGGTTAACTTAAAAAAGAACATCAGACCAATCAGCACAGTAAATGTGTAATTAATGAATAGTGCATAAACAGATTATTTCGTTTTCTGCCCAGAGTTCTGGCAAGATTTATTTTTTTCTGCACAATAAAACACCACACAAGAAGTGATGGAACAGGTATTGATCTTAGTGCATATAGAATAACTGTTTAATGCAATGATCACTTTAAATTTGTTCATGTTTCTCGCCCAATGGATGCAGTGCACATTCCATTATTTTCATTCCTTAATTACATTGTGTTTGTTCTCAATGTTTCGCCCCAGAAACCCAGAAAATATTTTAAAATGGTCTGTCATATTAACACAGTAAATGTCTTACCATTGCTGAGAACTACAATCACACAGGGTTTCTAGATTCTTTTAACTTCAGTAATTACAGAAAATATAGAACTTGTTCATATAACCACAACTTTAGAAATGAGGACATTTTGTGCCCAATAATTAAAATGTGTATCGACCCGTTGCTTGATACAGAAAATAATTTAGCGAGTGTCCAGTGTAACAGTCAGAGCGATATATATTTTTTCTCCATTCAAGAAAATAGGAAATACTATTTTTAAATTGTCTCCGGAATTCACAGCTCTATTTAATTGCCACGCAGTGATATGAAGACAGCAAACAGCTGAATAATATTCAGTCAGGTAAACACGAGGAATATCGTTCTCTTTTAAGTCCTGCAGGCAGAGTATATAATCATTTTTATTCAAATACACATATTGAATATCAAATTTTGGTCCTGACCGATAATTAAAGAACATTTTCCCCCCATTTGTGGACAAAGTATCAAATTATTGTATTGAAAAATCATCATTGTCTACTTCCCATATGTCTATGTTCCGAAAATTACAGTAAATATATAAGAATTATTGGTCCAAGTGAATATTTATTTTTTATCAAATATTAAAAGTTACTGTTTACGCTTCTTATTGGGGTAAATGTCTAATACTCTAAGGAAAATGGTGACACTGATAATGAAATGAAATGAAAACGCTAAAATAGTTACTGTAAACATCAAATTGCTCTTCAGCCCAATAATCACAGTAAACATCTCATTTTTGTTCAGGCTCAAAATCATAAAATAAAAACCATCCTCTTTCCATGACATAACCTTTATTGATATTTTTGCTATCAGAAATTATGCTTTTTTTATTTCAATATACACGTTAAATATCTATGTATTCTTCAGTAATGTCCGTGTGTATTATATTATTTATCATGAAGATTGGACACTGCAATAATCAGACAATTAAAATCATACTTGTGCTAAAAATTTATTTCTCCTGATTATCGTGCGGGCAAACAGTTGACTGTTTAGACTGCGTATTGGGTTCAAAATCGAATAGATTTTTAATATTATTATTATTCGCCTTAAAACAATTAGGTAATTAATATCGACAACGTTTCCGTTCCCCAATACTGTTTAAAAATCATCTGTTTAAAAGTTTTCTTTTTAAGTAGGAATTTAAGTCTTCACTGTATCAATGTGTGACTAAGGGCTAATGCTCCATGGGATCATGCTGATGTGTAATTTAACCGATTACTGAGCACAGGCGTGGGGGAAAACAAGCAAGGGCCACTGGTTGGAACTTCAGAATGTGTGCCAGCTTTCATGGCCGTCACAGCTGATCACTGTCAGAATGTTGGAATGATGCAGAATCAGAGAGCCAGCGGCTTTGAAACTCTGTCAGTGATCAATTTAAGGGGAGGAGGGCTCTTCTTGAATCCTCCATCCCGAAGCCCACACTATCTGCTTCACATCTCAATATGGGTTTGCTCAGCGTAATGTCACACCTCCAATTTACATAGATTTCAAGGCTGTCATTTTTAAACGTATACTTGTGACTCCATTTTTCTTTATTTGTGAATAGGTGTTGGTGAGTTTATCAAAATTTACAATAGTTGAAGCCGCGAGAATGTGCTGATCTGAGGTTCATAATCCTCACGGTCACGAAAAGAGTTTGGGTGTATTCTGAAATCAATTTGTGTTGAGCAGAATTCGTTAAAAAAAAATCGCAATCAACCTAAATTCAGATGCGGGAGTAATCGAAGCCTGAATGTCAATGGGAGTAACTCTGCTTGACTGATGTCTAGGTTGTGACAGTTGCTAATGTCTCCCACACACATCACCATCTGAAATAAATTCTGTGTCTAACCATGACCAAGAGTAAAAATGTTTCTCCTGGAATTTGTCAGAGGTGATTTACCATCCTCAATAGCTGAAAACTTTTACATGTCTACTGAATATACTGTAATATTCAGGCTACTATGAAGTCACTGGGAGAACAAACAGGATAAAGATCACTGAGGACTCAGTGTGCTGGATTTGGCAGGACATAGAAAACGCTGTGTCATGTTACTAAGGTGTTTGTCAGAACTACCAAAAAAAAAATCACCCGATGTAATTGAAGTGAGCTCTAACAAGACACAATGTGGAGAAGTTCCCAAGAAGTCCTTCTTGTCAAAGGAAAATCAGGAATCTTGAAAAGCTGTTTTTAGTGAAGTTAAGCTTCGAATTGAAATGTACAAAAGCTGCTGGAAGCATATTTAAAATGATACAAAGGCTTGTGAGAGACAAATAAGTGTCTCTAAACCTTGGCTATGGACATGTGAATCAGTGGTGTGGTTTGCGGCCGACTTGGTGAGGAGAATGCATGGAAGTCTGAATGACTGTGTGAGGTGACCAGGGAAGAGGAACATCAGGTTGAGAATCTGAAACCCAGGTGTTGAACAATCGCGAGTGGCAGCTGAGATCATGCGCTATTGTGGGTGACGATTCCAAATAGATTCCTTGAAGAGTGGAGATTAGAACCCCCCCTGTCAAAGATGGAGTTAAGTGAGGCCGGTTTTCTCAAGGTTGGACAAACATCAGGGAGGAGTTGATTAGAGATCCACAGCATCTCTTCAGACTGGCTATTGTCACTTGATTTCAGTTTGGTGTTTCTGACCACAGGTCTCATCTTGTTTTACATGGACTGTGTTCTTAGTGTGAACAATAGCTTTTGTCACTTGTGTTATCATAACACATGTGCATATATCTGTGGAAGTATTGTTGGGGGTGAAGGGGTGTTGTAATATTGTTCATTTTTTTGTTTAAAAATGTTATTTTTTTCTTGTCTCTTCATTTCCTGACAGTTATTAATCTGTTCTGTAGCACATCTCCACCTATCTAAAAACACAAATTAAAGTTACCATCACAAATTAATGTTACCATATATGAAGGTGTGTTCCATCCTGGGATCCAGCTTGTCCAGTTTCAAATCAACTGGGATAATATTATTTGGACTATTGTCAGAACACAGGAATTGCCACCAGGAATCCAGAGAAACCATAAGAGGAGGAGGAGGCAGTGAGAATATTTCCTGTGTTCCCACACCCGGGAAGGCTTTTGGAGAGTGTCTGATAGACTCTGGTCCTCATTGGACAACTTACCTTTTTCACCATGGATCCCCCAGTCTCCACTGATATATCAATCTGAAAATCCCCATCAGAGCTCGCACTTGGGCACCAGCCTGTGAAAAAAAAAACAGCGACAAAAAATATTTTCATAAACATCGTTCTACAACTAATTAAATTGGCAAGTCTGAAATTTTCACTCGTGTGTATTCCCTTTGTGTCTGTACAGTGGATTCCCTCGACATACCTAGAGCTCCTGTATATTGCTTCCCCATTGGCTGCGGTATGACTGGTGGAATGCTGCTGAAGTTCACAGAGGGAGACTGCAGATGTCCTTGTAGGACACTGTCGAGATGCTTTAGAGCTTGATGTTCAGATTCGGTCCACTCCAGCTCGACATGGGCAGCATCTGACAAGGCTGGCTGATGGCTGACACCAACAACAAGGATACTGGCAGCGTGCCAGTGAAGGGAGAACAGATGCTGTGATCCTGAGAAAGGACAGCAGCTTGGTGCTCCATGGAGACACTGTCACACTGACGGGCCGGAACCTCAAGTAATCCTACTAATCTGTTGGTGCAGAGATTGCTGGACTGCTGAGAGAATCTGCATGTCACTTTGAGCATGGAGAACACAGCCATGATGACAGTAAGCTGAGTCTGCATGGCAGCAAACATGGATCTCATGATCGCAGTCTCAGATTCCGCTGTGGCACTAAGATGCTAAATTTCTTCAGCCTGTGCTGTAGTGAAAGCTGAGACAATCATCACCAGACAATCTGGGTCCACTAGTGCTGTCATGGAGTTTGTGCCCAAATGCACAGGGCCTAGCAAAGTTCTTATCTGAGGACAATGTGCCAGAACCCGTTTGTGATCTCACCCACTGGTGAGCTGTCACATGACCTACCCTTTCCCCCTGGCCAGGCAGCAACCCACTGGTGCTTGTTAATTTACCAGATACAGATTTCAACTCTGTCCCAGTTTCATTTACACAGAGTACAAAATTGAACTTTTGCCTGTGAATGTCAGAACAAGTAGCGGAAGTTCATGATCAGTGGTGTGATATTTCTCTCACTCTCTCCATCTTCCCCTCCCCTCTTGTAAAGCCAAATGACATTTCTCTCTCCCTTTCTTTTTCTAGCTCTCCCTCTGAGCCTCTCCAGGAAATGCTGTGACTGCGATCCTAGCAGGTTATTGGTTATTATAAAGACAAAAGTGGGGTGCTGTGGGTTGTATGGGAAGTGCTGGTGTGTGGGATAAGTGAGGGAATAAAATTCAGGATGTCCTTGGTCCCACCGTCTGCAGGTTGGATATCGTCCCAGACAGTTGTATGAGCCTGAGCCGGGATTTCAGTAGGAAAAAACCGGCTGAAAAATAGCATGATCCCAAAACTGTCTTTGGCAGACAACGCTGCAGGCTCTGTCCCAGCTGCTTTCATTATGCACAGAACAATCTCCTCCCTCAGGCTCAGGGGATGAAGTTTAGCCAGCTCCCCACGGTTCCTCTGCTGCTTCCTATCATCTTGGAGGGATATTGCTCTGCAACAGAGATAGGGCAGAATGTCAATATTCTAATTTGCATCCTCCTGGGGACAGGAATTGGGGTAGGAATTGACAGAACATAGTGTGAAAATTCACAGCATACGCCGGGTTACGTGTCTGCATAGTAATAATTGACGTGGGCTGCGACTGTTCAGAACATACTCACGTGCCCCTAACCATTAACCCTAATTACCTTGGGCCTTTAGAGGGCCTCTTCTGAATGTTCTGCTATTTTACCGAGGAAAAAAGGGGGTCCAGGGCCAGCTGGGTAGCATGACAACTTTTATTTTGCAGGCAAGTGTAGATTAACGGGGACAGTCCATCCTTTATTACGGTGGGAGCTACTCACCTCGGAGGGATCATCCTCAAGGTCATACCCATTTTAAGCCTCTTGTTCGGCCTCTCAAAACTGCACCACAGCGCTACCTCCACTTTCTGGGTGTGATGGCTGGGCTTTGTCATTTACCTTGATTTTCCACAGGTCGGTTATCTTTACCTCCTAAACTCTGGGGAGTAGCTGTCCTTTGTTATTCAATTTAGGAAGAGAAAAACAAAACTGACCAGGGATTAAGAAAGCGGGGCTGATCTTGTCTTGTATACCTTGAAATGAAGCAGCAGTAAATAAAAGGAAATAAGAACACTGCTTCGCTGCTGGGCTGGCTGTGGATGGCACTAGTGTAGTGCTAATGTCACCTCACAATTAACCCAGATGCCCCACCAAATGCCTTGTGGACACAGGGTCAATTCCCATGAAACCATTGATAAATTTGGGAAAAGAATCTCATATCTTTCGCCAATGCCCTTCAGGGAAAAAAAAATTGCCGTCCTTAACTTGTCTGACTTACATGTGACACCAGACCCACAGAAGTGTGATTGCCTCTGAAATGGCCCAGGAATACACTTGGTTGTATCAAAATGCTTTAGACTCTAAAAACAATGACACTGGATGGGCCGCTGGGGCTTGACACAGGCACTGGAAATGACAATCACAATCGCAGCACTGTGGGCCCTGCAAAGCCCCCCTTCCTGATCTGGGGAATGTACACAAAAACTGGGAGAGCTGCCTCAAAACTATGGTAACTTGGAGTATTGTATCTCCCTTCGATAAATCACAGCTGATGTGTTGCTCTGCGGGCCTCTGACCAGTGATCTCTTAGCGTGGGCAATCCCCGTGGTTGAGCTTTTCTGACTCCAGTCTAGACTGTACATGCAAGCAAATGTTAAAAACCTCGATAATATCGTTAGCTGTTGCTGTCATGAAACTCTTCTGATCCGTTGCATCATCACAACAGACCTTTCAGCAGCAGCCAGTCACCGCCACATTCACAGAATAATACCTTACAGATAATCCCTTAGGCGGCACCTTTACCATCATTGGCTATTACCAGTCCAAACTGCAGGATGGACCCAGTCGAGCTGGTGGCACAGTTGTATGCAGTTGGTAGGAAGCTACATTGAAATACTCATCATCGACTCCATACCCCATGCATTGCTTGCAATCAGAACAAACATGGGCAAAGAAACCTCCTGCTGACAACCATTTGGATCGCGCCACCACACCTGACCACCACTTCCACCCCCCACCACACCCCCCACACCACCCCCCCGCCAACGCCCAACACCGACCCCCTCCCCTCGCAGCAGCCAGTTGATGAATGAGCACTTTTCCATGTTGAACGGCACATGAAGGAAGCACTGAGGGTGACAATCGTGTGAAGTGTACTTTGCATGGAGGGCTGCATGGTCCACCACCAAGGCTGGCTCAGTAGCACCACTGCCGAGCTGGTAGAATCCAAAAGGACGTAATCGCTAGACTGTGTCAGAGGCCATTGGTGAGGGAATTTACAAGAAGGAAAAACTTCCTTTACCTCATTCTCATCACCCTGCCTACCACAGATGCAGCTGCCATTACAGCATCAGCAAGAATGAATACTGCCAGACCTTGTGTAAGTGAATTCCCATCTTCACATTGAGGACAGCATCCAACATGTTGCATGGCACCAACACAATGCAAAATTGGATTGAGTTCCAACTGATCTAGTGTATAAAATATGGGCTGTGTGTCATCACCAGCAGCAGCATAAAGTACAAACATAAAATGAAACCTCATGACCCAGTAGATCCTGCAAACTCGCATTAAAATCAAGGCGGGTGATGAACTCATTCAACGAAGAGTGCAGGACGCCATGTCACAAGACATATCTAAAAATGTGGAGTCGACATGTTGAACTACAGCATAGGAATAGTTGCCTGCGAAACAGCCTAACTAGCAAGTGATTGACACGTCTAAGCGATCCCACAACAAACGAATCAAATCTAAGCTCTGCAGCCAAACAAAAGTGTGTCATGAATAGTGGTGGACAATTAAACAACTCACTGGAGGAGAACACCACCAACAATTATCTCTGATTGGGGAGCGCAGCATATAAGTGCAAAAGAAAAGGCTAAAGCACTTGAAAGCATCTCTATCCAGCTGTGTTGTGTGGATAATCCATCTCGATCTTCTGCTCAGGTCCACAACATCACAGGTACCAGACTTCAACCAACTTGATCCACATACATGGTATCGAAAAATCGGTGAAGGCACTGAATACTGCAAAGGCCCGGGGCCCTGACAATTTTCTACAAAGCAACTGAAGACCTGTGCTCAGAACCAGCTGCAGATGGGCCAGGCAAGCTGGGTGTGGTGTAGTGATGGTATTGCTGGACTAGTCATCCTGACGGCCTTAAAAATACATTAGGGAGGTGCGTTCATATCCAACAACAGCACTTTTTGGAATGTGAATTCAATAAATTGTTCTGGAATTAAAAGCTCACCTCAGTAATAAATAACATGAACTATGATCGATTATAATCAAAAGCCATCTAACAGCCTTGAATGAGGGACATCTACCATCATGGGCAGGCCTGATTGTGACCCCAGGCCCTGAGCCATATGTTTGACTCCCAAATGCCCTCTGAAATGGCCTGTAAAAGCACAATGATGGAAAGTCATCCAATGCCTTGCCCGAAAGAAGCCCATTGCATGTACACATCAACAAGAAAATGTGTTTAGGTACAGCGACAGTACTGGTGTCCACCCAGCAAGATGAAATATTGCCCAGCTATGATCCTGTACACAAAAATCAGGACAAATACAACCTGCCCAATTAACGTCCCATCAATCTTCCCTCGATCATCAATAAAGAGATGGAAAGGGTTCAATAACAGTTCTATCACAGATACATGCTCAGCCTCTGGCCCCATTACAGCCTAAGTTCAAGCATGGATGAAAGAGCTGAACTCCAGAGGTTAAGTGTCAGTTACTGCCCTTGACATCGAGACATAATTTGACTGAATGTGGCATCCAGGAGCCCTAGGGGAACTGGAGTCCAAGGTCTTCAGGGTGAAACTCGCTGTTGGTTGGAGTCATGCATAGCCCATAGAAAACGACGGCTGTTGTTGTTGGAGGGCAGTCATCTCATCTTCATGACATCACTGCAGGAGTTCATTACGATAGTGTCCTAGGCCCACCAACCTTCACCTGCTTAACAGATAAACTTCCTTCCAGTATAACGTTAGATAAAGGATTGTTCGCTAATGATTGCACAATGAGTAGCCACTTTCACAGTTACTCAGTTATCGACGCAGTCCATGGCCAAATCCAGGAAAGCCTGGACAATATTCAGGAGTGGGCTGAGAAGGAGAAAGTAATATTTATGTCAAGCAACAGCCAAACAACAACTATCTCCAACAGCAGAGAATCCAACAATCACTCCCTGAATTTGAGTGGCATTACCTTCGGTGAATCTCACACTATCAACATCCTTGGGGACAAAGTTGGACAGAAACTGATCTGGGCATGCCTTATAAATGTATCAGAGCAGTGGGAGTCTCTCAAAAAGATAAAAGTGAGAGTGCAGAGCCAACATGTTCCCGCAAAGGTGAAGGGTTAGGCCAACCAGTCCAGAGAATCCTGGAGACGAGGAATACCAAGGGTTGGATAAAGAAAAACAGGAAAGTGTATAATAGGTGCCAAGATTTCAAAACAGCGGAAGCCCTTGACGATTATTGAAACTGCTGTGGGTTAGTTAAAAATAAATTAGGAGAGTATAGAGGGGACATGAAGAAAACACTGGCGGGTTTAAAAACGGAAATGCCCAAGGCGTTTGATAAGTATGTCAGTGGCAAGTGAGTTACCAAGGTAAGACTTGTCCCTAATATGGAAAAAAGTGGCAAAATGTGTGAGCAGACAAAAGACGTAGGTGAGGCTTTAAATGAGTACTGATCATAGAGAAGCTCAATGTAGGCATAGTCATAATGGAGGTAGACTGCGATAAACTTGAGCAAATTAGCATTGAGAAGGAGGAGGTATTAACGGTTTTAGCGGGCTTAAAAGTCGATAAAGTCACAGGCCCAGAAGAGGTGCATCCCAGGGTGTTAGCTGAGCAAAGGGAGGAGATTGCATCGGCCCTGACACTAATTTTCAAATCGTCTCTTCCCACAGTAAATATTCCAGAGGACTGCAGTTCAGTTAATTGGGCACCAGTATTCCACAAGTTTGGTGGGGGAAAGACAAGGGGATTACACTTTTAATTCAGCGGTAGGGAATTTTTGAAAAAAAAGAACGTGAGGGACAGAATTACCTTCCACCTGGACAGGCAAGGGTAAATCAATGGTAATCAATGTGGCTATGACAGATAATGTCTAACAAATTTAATTGAGTTTTCCATGGAAGTTAATAGATGTGCCCCCCGCAGCTGAGGGATTCTACAGCCCAACCCAAACAAAAGGATGGCCTGCCCCAGTTTACCAGCTGTGCCTGCACAGTAAAGGTTTTCAGGCTGCCCCCTGGTATGGGGCTCCCCTTGCCCTGGGTAAAATATCCACAGAGTTGAGATGAGGCACTCTATAGGCCCAAGGCGATATGAGTTAATGTTGTCCTTCGAATGTTCACACCAACCCCAATGATGCACGGATGTACATTCGGAGGTAATGGGGACCTCAAAGAGGGGGCCGTTCACGCCTGTCAGTAATGTTTAGACAGTGAAACTAATTCAGTAAAATGCCAACTTGGGAATAGAACAGACATCGTTCCTGAAATATATGACTGAATTATATTCCAATGAAAGTTTAAGTGTGCACTCTACAGCACGACACAAAACCACATGATCTCAAGAAGCAGAAAAGTATAACAAGGTAACGAAGCACATTGTCAAACCTTAACAATGGAATATTATACACATGTAAGAAAAAATAGATAGAGTAAATACGTACCTCTGTTACCAGTCAATTAGTTAACCTAAATCACAGACGTGACATTTTTTGAACTTGGTAAGCTTGGTACACAGAAAGATGGCATTATTTGGAATTTGGAAATATGTACATTAAAGTTAGAATGACTTCTTCGAACACATAACACGTTTTATTATACACATGTTCTTCATTTTAATTATCAAATTAATTTGTCCGTAAAAATAACATAACAATAGTCTACAAACTGAAAATTACAGAAGCGGCAGTAGAATTGAACATTTCCCCATACTGCATGCTCTACTCTGAGTTGCCTCAACACAATCGCAATATTCTTGTTGTTCACAATAAACGTTCCAAGTCAGGCATATAGGCCGAGGGGTTCGACACATTTTCTGCTTACTAAGAACACGCTGGCTGAAAGGTCCTGGACAACTGCGTTCGCCCATTGCTCCGCTGGGGCGGTTTTTGCAAGCTTTTGTGTGTCCCGCAGCATGTGGTACTGGACCTTGGAATGTGCCAGTCTGCAATGCTTGGTCATGGGCGATGTTCTGCACTTGAAACCAAAATGTTTCGGGCAGAACCAAGAGCGTTTTTCACTGTGCCGTTGATCCTGCAGCAGCTGTTGATATTTAACTAAGTCTTTCTCCCTGGGAACAGCCAGTGGAGCACATAGACCAGTGCCACTTAGCTGCTCTGGATGAACGTCGAGTAGAACCATTCCATCATTCTTCAGACCTTCTTTGAAACAAGATATTCCAGAAGGAGTTGGACAAAAGTGTCTTCCCCACCACAGCTACCTCGTGGATAACGTGCAGAGGGTGTAGTCTCTGCACATGTAGCATAGGTCTGATGGGGACGGCCTTTGTCATGACAAGCCAAACGATTCCTCGCTGATCATTTGGAAGTTCTGGTATTGAGGCATTCTGCTAACGGGCTTTGACAGTATGCTCAAGGAACCATTCTACAGGATCTGCCATCCCCTGTTCCTGCAGTGTCTCAAGGGTGTTATTTTCAGAAACTGCCGGATGGGCTTGTGGTCAAAGTATTGTTTATGCATAAACTTTTCAATGGTGAAAAAGTGGTATGGAACAGTGCAACAGCTTGGAGTGTTCCACAGAAACTTGGCAAGATCCATCCATGGTAACACCGGGGGCAGGAAGAACAGAAAGAAAATAATAACTACATTGAAGGATACGCTCGTCAACCATGAATTGGCAAGACTCTTACAATGTGTAAGGAGGTGAGACTTCATTGATTCCCAAAGGGTATGACACCACTGTGCAGGGACATATTTTCACTACATGGCGTTACCAGGAGAATACTCCTATTCCCTGTAACAACGCATCGACCGTTCTACGGTCAAACTACAGAAGTGATCACAATGGAGATTGACTCGAGACTGTAAATTATTTCATTTGCAGGTTAAACAGACTCACATTCATATGAATATTATTGGGCTTTATCCACTCTATGTTCCTTGTTTATTCAGTCGACAACTTAAAATATGTCAGTTTAAAAAGTGGAAGAAAATAATTGTGTAACATTGACATTAAATTCAAACACATTTCAGCATCAGTAATAAAGGTAAAAGTATATTAGAAAAAAAATCAACAGGTCTGCAAGAATCTGTGCAGAGTAAAACAGTGTTAACATTTCAAGCCTGTGCAACTCTCTCCCTGGGCTAAAGAGGTGGAGCAGGTGGCTCAAAGGGTAGTTGCTGCTAGGATGGGAGTTCCAGGATTTTGACCGAGTGACAATGAAGGACCAGTAGATACACTTGCTATCCAGGGTGTGTTTTGAGAGTTTGTGCATGGAGACCTGAGTGTGTCCATGTGTGTAAGCATGTGTGTGGGTATGTGTGCATCTGTGTTTCCCTATGGGTGTTTGTGCATTTTTACGTGTGTGTGTGTGTGTGTGTATGTGTGTATGTGTGTGTGTGTGTGTGATTCTGTGTGTATATGTGTGTGTCAGTGTGAATGTGTGAGTTTGTGTGGTTCACTGTCCCTATGTATGGGTGTGAAATTGAATGTTTGAGTATGTGAGCATTTTTCTCCGTGTGTTTCTGTATGTGTGCCTGTGCATTATTTTTGAGTGTTTGTGTGCCAGAGAGTGAATATATTTGTGTATATGCAAGTGTGGTTGGAACAAGGTGCATGTGTGTACGTGTACATTTCTGCATGTGTGTTTAATTATGCATGTCATGCGGTTATTTGTTTGTGTTTTGCTGTGTAAGTGAATGCGTGTGGGCAACTGTATGTGTGTGTCTTCTGTGTGTGTGTGTGTTTCCGCAAGTGTGCCTGTGTTTTTCTTTATATGTGTCTGTGTGTTTGTGTTTCAGTATGTGTGTATGTGCATTTATGTATGTGTGTGTGCGTGCACGTACTTGTGTGTGTCTGTTCATGTGTGTGTTTCTAAGTGTGCTTCTGTTTGTGTGCTTGTCCCTGCTTTTCTGTGCATTTGTGTGTCGGAATGTTTTTGAGAACTGGTGTCTGTGTGTGTGGAGGTATGTCTGTAATGTGTATTTTTGCACATGCGTTTCCACATGTGCGTTTATGCATTTCTGTGTGTGTGTGATTTTTGTCCATCTTTGAACCAAAGCTGAAATGAGGTCAGGAGCTGCGTGGCCCTGGCGAAACCCAAACAGTGCATAGGTATCCAAGTTATTGCTAAGCAAGTGTTGCATGATAGCACTGCTGATGAACCCTTCCATTGCATGAATGATGATGCAGGGTAGACTGATGGGGCAGTAATTGGTTTGGATGGATTTGTGATATTTTTATGCACAGGGCTCACCTGGACAATTTTACACATAGCTGGGTAGATACTGGTGATGTAGGTGTTCTGGAACGGCTTGGACAGGTGCGCAGCATGTTCTATAGCACACAGCTTCAGTACTATTGACGCAATTAGGTCAAGGGCCATTGCCTGTGCAATTTCCAGTGCCTTCATTTGTTTCTTGATATCACGTGGCATGAATAGAATTGGTAGAGATTGGCATCTGTGACCACCGGAGGAGCCAGAAATGGATAATCCAGTCAGCACTTCTGGCTGAAGATAGCTGTGAATGATTCAGCCTGATAGTTTCAGTGCTGTGTTGAGCTCCTCCATGATTGAGGATTGGGATATTTGTGGGACCTCTTCCTACAGTGAGTTGTCTATTTGCCTGGCACAATTCATGGTTGGTGGACAGCATAGCTTAGACGTGATCCGTAGGTTGCGGGATAGCTTATGTCTGACTATCACTTTTTGTTTATGCTGCTTAGCACGCAAGTGGTTCTCTGTTATCAGTTTACCAGGTTGACACCTCATTTTGAAGTACACCTGGTACCACTCCTGGCATGTCGTGCTGCACTCTTCATTGAACCAATCCTGGCCCCCGACTTGACGGTAAAGGTAGAGTCAGGAATATGCAGGGCCATGAGGTTCTAGATAGTGTTTGAATATGATTTTGTTCCTTGCCAATGACATACAGCACCTCATGGTTTTCCAGACTTGAGCTGGCAGATCTGTTCATAAACTATTCGATTTAGCATGCTGTTAATGCCACAAAGCACGGTCGAGGGTGTCCTCAATGTCAAGACTCGAAGTCTCATGCATGGTCTATGCGGGAAACATTCTTACCGATAATGCCATGAACAGATAAATTTGGATCAGGCACGTTGTTCAGGATTAGGTCAAGTATGTTATTCCCTCTTGTTCATTGCCTCACCAGCTGCTGCAGAATCAATCTAGCAGCTATTTTATTTAGGATGTGGTCAACTCATCCATCAGTGGTGCCACCGAGCCGTTCTTGGCGTTGGACATTGAAGTCCAACGTGCAGATTGCATTCTGCGGCCTTGCCACCCTCAGTGCTTCCTCCAATTGACGTTCAAAATGGAGGGGCACTGATTCTTCACCTGAAGGAGGGTGCTACGTGTTCATAAACAGGAGGTTACCTTGTCCATGTTAATCTGATGCCCTGAGACTTCAAGGGGTCACTACTCAATGCTGAGCACACTCAGAACATCTCACTGTTGACTGTGTACCGCTGTACCACGATCTCTGCTGGGTCTGCCCTGCCTGTCGGACAGCACATACCCAGAAATGGTGAAGGTGGAGCCTGGAACATTATCTCTATGTTATGATTCTGTGAGGCTGACTATGTCAGGTTTTTTCCTTACTACTCTGTGAGACAACACTCCTAATTTTGGCAGTAGCTCCAGATTTTAGTAAGGAGGGCATTGCATGGTCAATAGAGAACCCTTTGATGTTGTCGCTCCTGTTGTTTACACTACTGTCAGCTGATTGTGTCGGATTTCTTACTTTTCTGTAACTTTGTAGCTATTTGTTAGAAGTAAGTCGTTCGCTAGGTTATTGATAATCAACCACAGTGCTGTGGTTCTGGAGTCACATGAAGGCCAGACTAGGTAAGGATAACAGTTTTTGTTCCCTCAAGGGCGTTAGTCAACCAGATTGGTTTTGACAACAATCATCAATCGTTTCCTGGTCACCATTAGACTTTTCATTCCAGATTTTAATTGAATTCAAATTCCTGCACCTGCTGCGGCAGGATTCGAGACTGGGTTATCAGTACAGCGACAATATTGCCAAGCCATCGCCTGAATGCATCTGTCAGTGTATCTGTGTGAGAGTGTATGTGCGTCTTCATGCTTGAGTGTGCATGTGTCCTGTTAATATGCATGTGAGATTGTTTGTGTACGTTTGTGCGTGGGTGCTTCTTGGTGTATTTATGCGTGTGTGTGTGAATGTGTGACTCCAGGCTGATAGCAATATGGATGACTCTCAAATGTCCTGTGCAATGTCCTAGCTAGCCATTTAGTTCTAACAAACCACTACAAAGTCACATTTAAAAAAAAATGAAATGTGTGTGTGGTTGTGTCTCTGTATTTGTTACTGTGCATGTGCACATTTTTGCATGTTTGTGAAAGTGTGTTTGATTTTGTGTGAGTAAATATTTGAGCGTGTGTGTGTGTGATTGACAGAGAGGGAGAGGTTCTGAACGATTTCTTGTGTGGGTTTGAATGTATGTTAATGCAAAGTAAAAAAATACATTTGTTTAACGAGAAAATGTTAACTGTATCCTAATGGTCCTTCATACACACTTATGACTTCACAGATACATGAATCTTTGAAAGGATAACACAAGTTAGAAAAGCTAACTCACAGCCAAATTCCACACTAAATGCACATTAAATGTAAACTGAAAGGCAGCCTGTTATCAGGAAAACCACACCCTGAAACCAAGAGAATTATGCTACCCTGACTGCATGTTTTGATTGCCTCATCAAATCTCCCCAGACTGTTGTCACACTGTCACGGAAAACGGAGTGAACACTCAGACCCAGGAGGTTTGCCTCGGAAGCCTTTTATTATAATCGTGATATCACGCAGAGCCCAGCAGCATACAACGGAGCTAGCCAGCACTCTGACTAACATCTCTTTACACACATAGATATAGCAGAAGGTTCGTAACAGAAACTTGGGCAATTACAATAGATTCAAATGGCTTCAAAGGATAGCGATCAGTGTTAATGTTTCAACGGAGACAGGACAATGTCAATGGTTTAGCAAATAGATAGTGTTAATGGTTACGTATCGTGGGCAATGCACACACAATAGTTTGTCTCTTGGGTTTCACCACCGTATCTGACATCCGGAGCCCCTTAGTCTGGGAAGGTAGCACTGGCCCTTTGATTTGCTAATTCATGCGCTGGCTGGGTGACTGGGGACATTCTACAGTAATTTCATTACACATGGATTTCAATTTCCTTTCCCAATTATACATGTAGTTTATTTCATTCACAATTATAAGTGTATTTTATTTCATCCACAATTATACGTGCATTTTATTTCATTCACAATTATAAGTGTATTTTATTTCATTCACAATTAAACGTGTATTTTATTTCATTCACAATTATACGTGTATTTTATTCCTCAACAATCCCTCCTTGTTAATCTTTTCTTTTAGATTAACACCAGTGAGGAATAATATCTTCATCATCATAAGGGGCCCATAACCATAAGGAAAAGGCTGCTCCCTGGCAGGGTAAACGTTTTCTCCCCAACAGTGGGTTTCACAGGGGCCAGTGCGTATCAATTGAGGGAGAATGGGAGCCCCTCCTAATCCAGTGCTGAGTCCATTCATAGCTCCATTAATACACCGGGTATAGCAAATCCCCAAAGTAGCACATGTACAACACCCTATAACACCTATTAAAACTAACTCAATTAAAACATACAGCAGCCAACTTTCCCAACTGGAGAACCACCCTGTTACTGTATCCCACCAGGAATCCTTGTTCTAAACACTGCTCAATCTTTCCCCAACTGTCTTTATTTCTAGCACTTTATCTACAACATGCTGTCCCAGGTTAGTACTATTCTCAGAAAAATCAGGCACATAAGTGCAGCATTCTGTACCTATCGTGGCACAAGTGCCGCCCTTTTCAGCCAGGAGAAAGTCAAGGGCCATTCTATTTTGCAGAGCTGTTAGGCGTAGGGCTATCATTTCAGTACTGGGAGCTGAAATCTGTTTCTGTGTCTCAGTAAAAGCATCAGCTGTTGAAATGGCAAATTTTTCAAGCGCAGCTGCCAGGTTGATAACCTCTTGGGAATTACGCACAGTCCCATATGAGGGGATGTGAATCATCCAAAATTGCTCGGACTCCGAGATGCCACGGTGATACAGACGCAGATGTGCGTTAATATCTAACTTACTTTTATAGCGGAGGTATGGATTCAAATATGCTAGGTAGCAGCAACCACTCCAGATGGGAGTGTGAGTGTCCCTTCCCCAATTATCGGCATCTTGATTAACAAGGGAAGATAATTGCAGCATTCCAGGTAGCCAAGGATATGCTTTTTCTCCACAAACCCAGTAAGTACGATTTAGAGGATCTTGAGGATCATAACTACCAGGGCAAGTAAATATGGTGTTTTGACAACAATAGTTTCCCAGGTTATTTGTACCGGTTGTAAGGGTCGAACACCAACGTTTATTGGTTCCGGAGGGGCTTGATCTTTATCCCATGCTTTGTGTAATTCCACTCCTCAACAGGGGGAGAGTGACGGAACCACATTTTAAACATATTGCATTCCACATCATCTGATTGGACATGAAAGTTTGTGAGATCCTTTATTTGTTCCTCAGTCAGGGGTTTTGCCTGATCGGGGCCTTACTTGGCCCCATGGTTGGGAATCTGGGCACATATCCAATAGGCGCCCTGTCCTACCTGTCCAGCATAGGTGTGGCCTAAAGACAAAAAAGTGTTGGGGTGTGAATCCTTTAGGTACACTCCATAAAAAACAGCAAAAGGATAACATATTGGAAATAACAGTATCTGATACATTACACAAGCTGATATACTATTAGCAATGGTTAAACGACTGCTGGACAATGTTTCTTGCAATGAGTGACGTGGATCCAATCTTCCTTCCATTTAACCTTCAGGGCCGTTCCAGTGGTCAGCACTACCAGATAGGGTCCTTTCCACCTAGGAGAAAAAAAATCTTTGTTTAAATTTTTTACATACACTTGATCACCCAGCTGAAAGGTGTGTATCGGTGCATCTCCCACGCTTGCCTGCACCTGCCTCACTATCTCATGTAGTTCAGCTGCTGTTTTACAAATTGTCTGGGAGTAAGCCAGGGACTGTTCATCATTCCAAATTAAGACTAATTTCTCTGCACAAACAGGAGGTTGGGCTCCGGTCGTCATGGGGCGTTCCATCAGGTCCTCGTGGAGTGTTATTCCAGTAACTCTATTCTTTTGGTTTCGCATAGTGAAGAGCACCACTGGGAGCGCTTTGGGCCACGAAAGATTAGTATCCTGACAAACCTTAGATAAGGTGCTCTTTTGTTCCCCATTCACCCTTTCAACTATTCCTGAGGACTGTGGCTGGTACAGAATATGCAACTTCCACTGAAAACCCATGTTCTGCACTAAATTCTTCACTATCTTTCCAGTAAAGTGAGTTGCTCGATCACTGTTTATTCTCACAGGTAATCCGTACCTAGGTATCAGTTCTTTCCACAATATTCTCACTACTGTTCGTGCATCGTCCCTTCACGTAGGGTAGGCTTCAACCCATCGGGTGAACATATCTACTATCACCAATAAATACCTATACCCTGAGGCCGGGGGCATATGTACAAAATCAATTTTCAAGTTTTCAAAAGGCATTATAGGCATTGCCAGGTGATTGTACGTAGTGGCCGCTGTCCCTTTATTATTCTGCTGGCAAATCAGGCAAGAACGTGTGATTTTTTTGGATAGTTGGAGGATACCAGGTACGATCCATTGTTGGTTTATTGCATGCTGCATCCCCTCTTTGCCCATGTGTGCCTGTGCATGAACTAGGCGACACAGGCAAAAACAGACTTCGAGGACAAACCAGTCGACCATCCGAATGGAACTAAAAACCCTTTTTATAATAGCATTGTGCCGTTTCCCATGCCCGTGTTTCCTGCTTAGTACCGTTTTGTTGGGCTGCCTGCACCTCACCAGTCTGCAGAGCAGGAAGGGGGTTGATTTGGAACACTGGGCGCTTGCAAAAGGGGGGGTTGCACAGCTGCGACTTCTTTAGCTGCTTGGTCAGTGCGAACATTCCCCACAGTGACATCATTTAGTGTGTTCTTCACTTTTAATAATCGCCAGACGTTTAGGCAATTGAATAGGTTCTAGGAGGTTCAGCACGAGCTGGGAATGTTTTTAGACCGACCTGCTGATGTAATAAAACCCCGATTTTTCCATATTTGACCAAAATCGTGGACAACACCGAAGGCATATCGGGAATCGGTATAAATATTGGCTACTAGATCTTTGGCCAGGGTACAAGCGCTGGTTAGGGCAAACAGTTCACCTGCCTTGGCTGAAGTACCAGGGGGTATTGCGTACTTCCATGATGTGGTGTGACTCATGACAGCTTAACCGGTGATGAGCAAATAGACTCTAGGTCGCTGAGAGGAGCCGTCGGTGTAAGAAATAACGTCTGTGTCCCGAAGTAGCTCCATCTGCAAATCCCTTCTAGGAGAAGCGGACTGCTCGACCAGGGCAATACAGTCATGCTCTACCTCTTCAGGGGACTCGGGAGCAAATGTAATGGGGTTAATGGCTGGCGATAGGCGATACGTGTAGTTGTGATGCGATAATAAAGTAACTTCATACCCCGAGCGTCATGAAGCACTAAAATGTTGTGTAGCAGCAGAATCTAGTAGCAGCATGATGGCTTGGGGCACTCATACCTCACAAGGGTGATCGAGGACTAACAGGCAACGACTTCTCAACCATTGTGGCCGCGGCAACAACAGCATGGAGACAAGCAGGCATCTCCATCACCACAGCGGGAAGAGCCATAGGATAACAAGTGGTCGGTCGCATACCTCCATTATGGTCTTGAGAAAGAACTCCGGTGGCGAATCCCTTCTTTTTGCAAATGTGCATCTGAAAGGGACACAGATAGATGGGTAACCCGAGAGCCGGGACCATGGTTACAGCTGCTTTGAGAGCTTTAAACGATGCCTCCTGTTTTGAAGTCCACTGGACAAACGCAGGCACTTCCTTCATCGTAGCTCCATGGAGGACAGCATCATATAGATGGTAATCAGGAATGCACTGTCTGCAATAGCCCACTATACCTGGGAAGGAAAGAATCACTTTCTTTGTTTTAGGGGCAGGTATCGGCAGGATGGTTTGTACCCGTTCGGGTCCGATCTGCTGAGTCCCTGTTTTTAAAGTGAATCCCAGGTACTGTACTAGTGGCTGGCAGAACTGCAGGTTTTTCCTAGATACTCTATGGCCTCTCGTTGCTAGGAATCGAAGTAAGGTTACTGAGTCTTTCACACAGTCTGTCAGTGTAGGTGAGGCCACTAAAAGATCATCGGTGTACTGTATAAATGTGGAATTCCCAGTTAAATGACATTCGTCCAAGTCCCATTTACTGCAGCAGTGTATACAGCAGGACTTTCAGTGTATCCCTGGGGAAGCCTTGTCCAGGTATACTGCTGTCCCTTATACGTAAAAGCGAACAGGTGCTGACTGTCGGGATGGAGGGGGATAGAAAAGAAAGTGGAGCATAGGTCTATCACAGTATAAGCCACGGCGGTAGTCGGGATGGAGGACAGGATTACATCTACATTGGGTACTACCAGTGCCATGGGGACAACAATGCAATTTATGGCTCGCAACTCCTGTACAAAACGCCATTCGTCTGGCCGTCCAATTTTAGGTTTTGGTAATATGGGTGTGTCACAGCGGCTAACGGTGGGTTTAAGAACTCCTTGTTGAAGCAGAGCACTTACATCGGGAGCTATGCCTGTCTCAGCATCAGTGGTTAACCGATACTGCCGAACGCAGGGCAGGACAGCATTTTATCACAGCTTTACACAATGATCTGGGGCGGAGAGCACATGACTGACATGATTTTTATGCAAAGCCCACAGACCACCCTCGACTATGTCTAACGCATAGGGACTGACAAAGTCAGATTGCTCAGGGGGCTGTTGTTGTTGAAACTCCGCTAGGGGTTTAATTACTTTACAGGAGACCCCAAAAATCCCTGGGAGATGGATCCTACCCTCCACAGATCTGAACCATTCAACTGACCCAATGCATTCAGAGGTAGGTGTGTGTTGAAGTCTTTTTATCGTAGGACGTATATGGTGTGACTGAAAGTGGGGCCGAATTGTGAGGATCAGATGGGGCACAGACTCAGAGTTTTCTTGAAACAGAGGCTGCTGCTCTGCGGTCAAGTGTACCAGTATGCCCAAGCCCGCCTTGCCGAAGTAAAGGTAGGGATCAGGGCAGATGGGAGTCACTGTTCCTATGAGAGTGCTGGCCTTTTGATGATATTCGGGGTTATCTTTCACTGTATACCATGTGGTACAATGCAGACGGGAGTAATTCAGCACCACCTGTAACACAGATAAAAACAAAAAAACTGCGCATGCTGGAAATCCAAAACAGAAACAAAAACAGAATTACCTGGAAAAACTCAGCAGCTCTGGCAGCATCGGTGGAGAAGAAAAAAGAGTTGACATTTTGAGTCCTCATGACCCTTCGACAGAACTACCTGTAACAAGCATTTTAGGGTTGTAACAGGTGGGGCGCTAGGTAATCTATCAAGTTCTTGCCACAAACGGCCCATCCCTGCCATGTAAGCATTATCTTCAAGTTGCCAACATATAAAATTGTTTCAGACTTAGCCTCAGGGGCGTCCTCAGGGGTAAGGAGCAGGGATGCTAAGTGGTGAGTTTGGGGTGTGGGTACTTCCATGCACAAGCCTTGTGGCGTGCAGTAAATAGTGGCTCCTAATTTGCACAGAGTTTGGCATCCCAACAAGGGCAAAGGAGTAGTTTTTGAAACTATCAGATCCTCTTCCACACGGTTGTCCCGCAATGACAAGGCAACTCGCTTAGATAGAGGCTCCGATAAGGGAACGCCTGCTACTCCTACTGTTACTACCCTTTTCTGGCTAAGGGGTAATCCCAGGGAGGGAGGTACAGGGGAAAGGATAGCGCCAGTGTCCACGAGGCTCGTAAATGTGTGTCTCCTATTCTAAGGATTACCATAGGGTGCGCTTTAGAGTCTTGGGAAAGTGATATAACTGCTCCCTGTACCATAACCTCCCCTGGGCACCCCTATTTCTGGGTAAAATGTTTACTGTAAGTAAAGGAGGGAATCGCCACAGTCTGCTGGCCATGAGACCCATCGGATTCCCTAGAGGGTCCCAATCGACATTCTCTAGTCCAGTGTCCCCCTTTTCCGCATTTGTGACACGTGTCAAGGGATTTATCTCTTCTCTGGCTTCTTACTTTTCCCATACGTTTTTTGTTTTGACTTTGAAGAAGAAAATTGTTTTTCTGCTGTTTGGAACCCTCCCTGATGCTAACAAATAGACCCTCTCATTCCATATTAACCAAGGCAGTGGTTGTTTCAGACCATTTCAAAGTTTGCCAATTTAAGTTTCACATTTTCAAAGACTGGGCATGTTGGGGCAGCATGCAATTCAGCGCTGTTTGTATGGCTAAGGGTATGTTGCCTTCCAGGGGAACGCCCGCATGCTCCTCCCAAGTATTACAGCATCGGGCCAAAAAATCAGGGGTGCTTTCCTCTTTCCTTTGCAGGCACCTAGTTACTTCCCCCATGTCCCCGAGTCTTTGCGCTGCTGCCATAATAGCAGTTTTGCCCCTGCCTTGCAGCCAATGTTTTAAACTTTCATTCCCACCCTCTGCTAGCTCATCGTCTTCCTGCCAGTCTGCGTTCTCCCCTGGTGGCACCGGAATGGTATTTTGTAAGGTGCCCAGGAGCTACCATAATCAAATTTTAATAAAGCTTGCAAATTGCCCGGAAGGGGCTGGTAAAATTTACACATCTGTTCCAGCCAATTTAGGAATGCAGCTGGGCGTTTTATAGGATCGGGCGCTTCGGCTATCATAGCTCTTGTTTCCGCTGGAGTCCATGGTTTGAGTATAGCCGTGTCATCAATCATAATTTCAGGATTCTGAACTATAGGAGAGGTGTTCCTATTGGCAGATAGTCGTGTATACCTTGCCGGACCATCGTCATTGGTCTGACCACCGATGCCGATGTTCTCTATTTGAGTTTCGAGGCCAGATTGAGTACTCTCTGGGTCATTATTTGATGGTCCCGGTCCTGCCCCCTCTCCTAAACCGTGGCTGCCCTATTGGATTGGCTCCAGGCCGCGACTATTTCTGTAAGTTCACCCGTTAAAGGGTCAGGAAGGGGATGCCAGTGAGGGTTGCCAGATGCCACGAGTCTTGGATACAAGGTATAAGGTCCCATTGGGTCGGTGCTGAGGGGATATGGTGGTGGTGGGGCGGGGGTGGGGTGGGGGGTGGGGTGGAATGATGCAGCGGGGGGTGCATCTACAAGAACAGTCTCGGGGGCTCCGTTTTGCTCCACCATGGCTTCACTGCCTTTATTCTGATTTTCATTCTTTACTTTCGGGGTTGGTGGCCTGTCACCATCTCCATCCATTTACTAAAACAACCCATCATATCGTCAAGATCCCAGATGGGATCTCCAGCCCCATTAGCTACCCCATCCCACCAGGCCTGGATGAGGGGTATTTTAAAACATCCCCCATATGGCCATTCTCCCCATGTCCACCCGTACAGGTCACTGCTAAAAGGTACAGCATACCGGTCATCGCCCGTTTCTCACATTACAACGTTGGCTGGTGACCCCGGATCGACCAACGGATCTCCTACCTGCTGACGAGCTTTGGTTACCGTTATCCTTTGTTTTTCCGTTCTCTTACCCATCTTTAAGGGTCCCGCTTTCAGTCCTGGTTTCAGTTTGTTCATAGCACTTTGAGAGGCGGGTGGGGGGTGGGGGGTGCGGGGGAGTGGCAGATTATTAAAGATTTTAAATGACTAAGCCAATTACTTGATTTCTGAAAGTTCCAGTACAGTGAGCCACGCCTATAAGAGAGTGAAGCATAGACCTCAATTCATTATTGAATCAAATAGTCGGTTTCTGATGACAGAAAAGCTCAAAAACAAAATTTAGGAATTTGAATTTGGCCACCCCGTTCTGCTAATGAGACCTCCCATTTATCTGAAAAGAAAACACAATTAACAGCGCGGTGCATTTCCTACCCTATGCGCTCACCACTGTTTTAAAAGTTCCTTAACAAGTCCTCCAATTCTCTGGGTCACTTAAGTCTCTTTGGTCGGTAGCTACCCTTTTATTCACAGTCCCCCTTTCAGTTGGGATGCTAATTCACTGCACTCCCCCTTTTATCTAGGATGCAGTTTGTACTCTCCCTAATTTAGGAGAGCTATTCCTCCCTTTCTCCGTGAGGGTTCTTTTTCAGAGATCCGACGGTCCAGATTTTCAATCACCTCTCCAATTTAAGAGATCACCTCTCCAAATTAAGAGGCCACTGGACTTCAGTCGGATCCCACCCTCATCGCCAAATTGTCATGGAAAACGGAGTGAACACTCAGACCCAGGAGGTTGGCTCGAAAGCCTTTTATTATAATCGTGATATCATGGAGAGCTCAGCAGCGTACAATGTAGCTAGCCAGCACTCTGACTAACATCTCTTTACACACATAGATATAGCAGAAGTTTCGTGACAGAAACTTGGGGGCAATTACAATAGTTTCAAATGGCTTCCAGAGATAACGATCAGTGTTAATGTTTCAACGATTAGACAGGACAATGTCGATGGTTTAGCAAATAGATAGTGTTAAAAACAAAAAAACTGCGGATGCTGGAAATCCAAAACAAAAAACAGAATTACCTGGAAAACTCAGCAGGTCTGGCAGCATCGGTGGAGAAGAAAAGAGTTGACGTTTCGAGTCCTCATGACCCTTCGTTTTGTCGAAGGGTCATGAGGACTCGAAACATCAACTCTTTTCTTCTCCACCGATGCTGCCAGACCTGCTGAGTTTTTCCAGGTAATTGATCGTGTTAATGGTTACATATCGTGGGCAATGCACACACAATAGTTTGTCTCTTGGGTTTCACCACCTTATATGACATCCGGAGCCCCTTAGTCTGGGAAGGTAGCACTGGCCCTTTGATTTGCTAATTCATGCGCTGGCTGTGCAACTGTTTGGGGACATTCCACAGTAATTTCATTACACATGGATTTCAATTTCCTTTCCCAATTATACGTGTATTTTATTTCATTCACAATTATACGTGTATTTTATTTCATTCACAATTATACATGTATTTTATTCCTCCACACACACCGTGAGTCACCCAGTCTCAAACAGCTCCTCCTTCCACACAAGCATGTCCAATCTCCACTTCCAATAACTCGCCTTGCAAGAATCCTCTCCCAAGTTTATTATTTCTCTTCGGTGGCTTCAGCAACAGTTAAACTTCTGCGTTTGCTCTGTCCTTCCGATGTTCCTTTCTCCTGGGTCAGCCCAAACACTCAAGCTGTTTTCCACAAAAATCTCTCTCTCAGACTCAGCTTTCAACAGTACAACACTGCTTTGCATGTCCTTAGCACAAGGATTACTGACATTGAGTTGTCTCTCTGGAATTTCTGGCCTGTCAAACCTTTATCTCTTTAAGCTTGAAGTGTGGAGCCTTTCTTTGCCCCACTCTTAATTCACTTAACAAGAAATTTCCTCAGGTTCCTGTTTTTCGTTAAATAGAAAGTATTTTTGGGACTTTCTCTTGATGCACTTCATTGTTTGTGCATGTGTGTTTGTGTGCATGAATGTATGTGTGTGTCTGTGTGTATGTGCATGTGTCCCTGTGTGCGCGTGTGTATGTGTCTGTGTGTGTGTTTGTGTGCATGAGTGCATTACAGTGTGTGCGTAAAAGGATGTATGGGAGACTGTATGTGAGTTTGCATTTTAGTATATCTGCGAGAGTGTGAGTGAGTGGATGAGCGAGTGAGTGAATGAGAGAGAAAGTGAGAGAGAGAATGAGTTAGAGGGAGATACAGAGAGAAAGGGAGAATGGCAGAGACAGGGAGTTCTGGTCTTTGTGTGTGTTTATGTGAGAGAAAAAGTCTGCAAATGTTTCAATTTGCATTTGTGTTTCTGCATGTGTGTATGTATGTGTGAGTGTTTGAGAGTGTTTGTGCAAATACATTTTAACGTGCGTATGCATGTTTTTGTGTACACTGCTGTGTGTTTCGGCATGTACGGGTGTATATGCTTCTGCCTATACAGGTGAGTTGTGTGAGTTTTTCTGTGTTTGTGTGTGTGTGTTCGGTTGTGTCTGTACGTGTGTGTTTCTCTGTGTACGTGAAAGAGAGAAATAGAGAGATTTTTTATGTGACAGTATGTTTGTGTGTCTGTGTGTTTATATGTGTTCTGTGGGTTTTGCTATGCCTTTGCACACAGGAGAATGTGAGCATGAAACCTTGAGAGTGTGAGCGCATGAATATATGGATACCTATGTGTGTGTATCTATGTATGTATGGGTCTGTGTATGTTTCTATGTGTGTTTATTTTTGTGTGTGTGCATGTGATTTGCTGTGCATCTGTGTGTCAGAGACTGCTTGTGTAAATGTGTGTACATGTGAGCATGTTTTTGTATGGAAGCATGTGTGTGAGTATGTGTGTGTTTCTGCATATGTGTTTCTGCATGTGTGTTCATGTATTTGTCTATGTTTTTGTATGGTTGCATGTGCACGTGTTTGTGTGTGAGTGGGCGAGGTTATTGAATGTGTGTGTGTTCTGTGTAATGAGTTTTTTGTCAGCATGTGTGTGTGTGTTTGCGTTTTTGTGCGCATAAGTTTCTGCTGGTGTTTGTTAGAATGTTAGTGCTTGTGTGGCAATGTATGCATACTTCAGTGTGGGCATGTATTTGTTTGTGTGTCCATGTGTGTGTGAGAGAGAGAGAGAGAGTGTGAGTGAGTGAGAGATAAAGAGAGAGAGAGAGAGATTATCTGTGCGTGTTTCTCTTTGTGAGTGTGTCTTTGTGGGTCTGAATTTGTTTGTGTGTGTCAATGCCTGTGAGTCAGTACGTGCTTCTGTGTAATTGGGTGTAACTGTCCATGAATGATGTGTTTCTGTGTGTGTCGGTGAGTGTGTTGCGTGCATATGAGTGCCTTTGCAATTGTCTGAGCAAGTGTCCATGTGTATGTGTATGTGGATGTACGTGTGTGCACGTGTGTGTCTGTGTACGTGTGTGCATGTGTGTCTAGTTTTGTGTGCATCTGTGCACATCTGTGTGCTTGTGTGTGCACATGAGAGAAAGAGTACATGTGTTTCTCTTTGCATTTGTGTTTCTGCATGTGTTTTTGTATGTGTGAATATTTGAGATTGTATGTTTTGTGCATATTCATTCATTTGTTCATGTTTGTGCGCAATTTTGTGCACTTCTGCTTATGTGGGTGTGCAGGCCTCTGTGTATAAATGTGTAAGTGTGCAAGTTTTTCCACAGTTATGTGTGTGTGTGTGTGTGTGTGTGTTTGTTTTTGTCTGTACGTGCGTACTTCTGTATGTATGTAAGAGAGGGGGTGTGTATGTGACTCTTTCTGTCCGTAGGTGTGTGCATGGTTGTGTTTTATGGGTGTCGATGTGTCTGGCAAAGCAGGAGAATATGTGCATGAATCCTTGAGTGTGTGAGTGTCTGAACATGTGAATACCCATGTGTCCATGCGTTTGTGTATGTTTCTGCCTGTATTTACTTTTGTGTGGGTGTGTGTGCTTCTCTGCGTATTTATGTTTGTCAGGGACTGCTTTTGTAAATTTGTGTACATGCGAGTGTGGCTGTTCATGTATGTATGTGAATCAGTATGTGTGCTTTTCTGCATGTGTGTTCCCGCATCTGTATTTGTGTTTTTGTGTTTGAGTGTGTGAATGCTTGTGTGTGTGCTGTGCACATCTCAATGCCCATCTGAGTGTGGGTGAGATTAGGTGTATATGTTTGTGTTTCCGTGTATGTAATTTTTTGTCAGCATCTGTGTGTTAGCATTTTGTGCATACGTGTTTCTGCCGGCATGTGTTAGATTGTTAGTGACAGTGTGTGTCAGTGTGTGACAGTGTATGCCTATGTACGTGTGGACATGAATGTGTATGGTTGGGTGTGTTGGTTTGAGCGTGCCTCTATGTGTGTTGTGTGCATGCGATTGGGTGAGAGAGAGGCAGAGAGAGAGAGAGAGAGAGAAATTGAGAGTGAGGGAAAATTTTTGAGCGTGTGTTTCTGTGATTGCATTTGTGTGTGTCTGTGTCTGCGAGTTAGTATGTGCTTCTGGTTAATTAAGTGTGAGTCAGTGTCATTGTATGATGTTTTTCTTGTTTGTGAGTGCATGTGTGCGTGCATGTGGGCGTGTTTCAAAGTTACTCAGGAAGTGTCCATATGAATGCACCTGTGGACTTATATGTGTGTGTCTTTTTATGTTGCACCTGTATGCGTCTGTCTGCTTTTGTGTATGTGAAAGAAAGTGAGCTTTTGTTTGTTTGCATTTTTGTTTCTCCGTGTGTGAATGTTTGTTTGTTTTTCTGTGTGAGCGCCTTTGTTAGCATTTCAATGTATGCGTGTGTATGTTTCCGTGTATGTGGTTGAATGAGGGAGAGAGAGATTCATTCTTTGCATGTGTGTTTGTGTATGTTCGAGAGAATGAGTAAATTTGTTCCACTTTACATTTGTGTTTCTGCGTGCATGAGTGCCCTGCCCATATGCATGTGCATGTGCATGGGCATGAGTGCATTTTTTTCTGTTATGACTGTGTGAATGTGGCTGTGTTTGTTTGAGATTCTCTGGATATATATTTGAGTGTTTTGTGTGTATTTCATTGTGCAGTTGTGTGCAGGTGTCTGTTTGTGGGTTACGTCTGTTTTTCTGGTTGTGTTTGTACTTGTGAGCTTCTGTGAGTGTGTGTGTGGGTGTGAGAGAGTGTTTATGTGAAAGTTTGTGTGTGTGTGTCCAAACAAATGAATGAACATTTTATGTTACAATTAAAGTTTAACTGTATCACAAAACTACATCAGGCACACCTATGCCTTTAAAGATTCAGACAGCTTTGTAAGGATAACGCAAGTTTAAGAAGCCATCTCATCCTCTTGTTTCCACAGTAAGTACACAGTGTACTTTAATTTACAAGTGTAAACTAAAAGGTCGCCTGTGGTCAGGAACATGACAATTGCAAAAAAAGTGATAGATGTCACCGTTAACACATGCTATGGTTCACTCATCAAGTCTCTCCAGCCGTTTGTCACACAGTGAGGCAAAATGTCTCACTGAACTCCATCTTTCACACTTGTGTCTCCAATCTCCAATTTCCAAGACCTCACCTTGGAATCCTCACCCAAACCAACACTTTATCTCAGATGCCTTCTGCAAAGGTTCCTTCCAGTGTTTCGAAATCTACTCCTGATGCTCTTCACACCGAGGTCACCATACGTATACAAGCACATGTATCCATGCAATCTCAGCAGCTGAGCAGTCAACAGTATACCACATGCCTATGGCTAAGAGATATCGATTGCCCATGCCTTTATTGGACCTTCTAGCCTCTCAAGTGGCACTTGAGGTAATACACACTTTATCTCTTTAAGTGTAAAGTTTTGAACTTCAAGTTTGGGCCATTTCTCAGCCCCTCACTCTACGCTTTTCTTAATGGGATCTTATCCCGTGTTCTTGTGTGATTTGAATTGAAGGTTGTACGGGACTTGGACCTGATCTGCTCCCTTGCAACCTGTTCTCTGCCCCTTTGTTCCAGTCTCCCTGGAATTTGCTGTGACTGTGGAGTGGTGGGTTTGCAGGGTGATGGAGGCATGGGGCTTTTCCTCTCTGGATACCTCTTGCTTGGCAAAAACCTAAATTTCAATTCTCTTGTTTACTTTCCTTAGCTTCAAGTCATAAAACTGTCAATAGAAATGCAGGAATCTGTCAAAAGTTAAACTAAAATTCACCTAAAAGTGTTAACACAAAAACAGCAACAACAATCGAACGTTGGCTTTGTAACTAAAACCCATTCCCAACACCCAAAAATGCAAATATAACTTATAAGAACAACTTCTATTTCCTCATAATTTATTTGTGTGCGTATGTGTGTTTGTGTGTGTGTGTGTGTGTGTGTGTGTGTGTGTGTGTGTGTGTGTGTGTGTGTGTGTGCATGCGCTTGTGTGTGTGAGCGAGAGCTTTTACTTAATTCATTTTTTTTGGGGGTATGGGCTTCGAAGGCTAGACCAAAATTTATTTCCCAAAACTATTTGCCATTTAATATGGTGTTTTTTTTTGTGTATGAGTGCCCGTGTGCATGCCGGTGAACGTGTTTGTGGCTGTGTGTTTGTTTGTGCAATGTGGTTGTCAGCTCATCTGTACCTGTGAGACAGTGAATGAATAAATCCTCGATTGTGTAAGTGTGTGTGAGTGTGCGAAGAGCATTTGTGTTCTGTGGACGCTGACTTGTGTGTGTCCGTGAGCAACAGTGTCTGTGTATGTTTTTTGAGTATGTGTGTGGCTGTGTATTTCCTTGTGTGAATATGCATGTGTGCATGTTTCTGTCTGTCTGTGCGTGAGAGTGTGTGTTTCTACTTATGGAGTTGTGCATTTTAGTGTGTGTGTGTGTGTGTGTGTGTGTGTGTGTGTGTGTGTGTGTGTGTGTGTGTGTGTTTTTGTTTGTGGGTCTGTGTGTATTTGAGCGTGAGTGGGAGTTTGTTTTCAAAAACATCATTTTAGTGGGATGTGGGATTTGCTGGCTAGGCCAGCATTTATTTTGCATCCCTGATTGATTATGAGAAGTGTATGTCTGTTTATGTGTATGTGTCTCAGAGAAAAAGACTGCTGGAAGAGATTGTCAGTGTGTAAATCATTAAATAATGTGGAATAAAGGAAAGAGTCTGCTTTTTCTCTCCGCTCTCTGTATAATCCACATGGCACCACTGGCTCTTCTGAATCACACACAAATTCGTGTCACTCATGACGGCTCCCATCACCCCTGAGAGCTACCGTTATCCCTTCACCCGCAGTCATCTTTGCCTAACCCTATTTATATGCACTGCTCCGTTACTCTTTCCTCCAATCTCTCTCCATCTCCCAGTGATTTTGTACTTAATCCATGCTTCATTCCATTGTGTCACAAACTATATCGTATGTTATCTGATGTCCATTTAATTCAATACTCAACAGCGTGCAGTCACACTTCTGAAAATATCAACAACTCCTCAATCAAACTGCGAATATCTTCCGCAGCCTGATGAATACTTTCATTGTTGATTTGTTTTCCTTATTGCGAACTTAATCACAGTTGTGACACTGAAGTGCAAAAACTGTGGCCTGACCAAATATTACACATGTTGCCTGGTGGTCATGGCAGTGGAGGATCTATTGGTTGTTTTCCTCAAACTGATATTGAGATACATTGCAATTGTTTATCGTGAACGGTTTATTTTTTTCTATATTCCATTTGCGTGTGCAAATCCACGCTTTCTAAGTTTATGCAGCCGCTCACTGTTCTGTCTGGTTCACCGCCACTTTCACCTTTGACCGATTTGTGGCCATTTGTTGCCCGAAGCTGAAAAGTAAATATTGCAGCGAGAAAACGGCGATTGCGGTTCTGGGAACAGTGACTGTGCTGAGTGTTTAAAGAATAGTTTCTGATATTTTATGTTCACAGGTTGGTATCATATCACCAACATTCCTTGGTTTTGCTATCTCTAAGCCGATGTTAAGGGCTCTCCATACTGGGGAACAAAAGAGTTCCTCCACCACATTCTCACCCTGTGTGTCCCATTTATCCTGATCCTGCTGCTCAATGTTCTCACCGTCAGAAACATTTTAATGACCAGCAGAGCCCGCAGGAGACTCCGGGCTCACAGCCGTGGGGAGAGTCCCAGAGACCCAGAGATGGAGAGTCGAAGGAAATCCATCATTTTACTGTTTGTGATCTCGGCCAATTTCATCCTGTTACTGTCAACGTTAAGGGCATTTTATATTTGTATCCTGGTGCGGAATCTGGGGTATAAATCTGCTTATTTACACCTGTTTGTTCAGTAATTGGGTTTTGGCTGCAGCTCCTGAGCTGCTGCACTAACACTGCGATTTACGCCGTGACACAGACTCAGTTCAGACAGCAGTTGAAGTATGTGCTGAAAATTCAATTTACTCGAATTCTTCAATTCATTCAATGCCAAGAAGAACTCAACCACTGAGAGTTCCCATTGGTTGAGCTGCCCGTCCATCAATGATAGAGCCATTTGATTGGCAGAATTATGCACACACTCACAAGTCTACTCTCCATTGGCAGTGCTCCTTAACATCATACCACTTAAAAATTGTTAGGAAATGCACAACTACGAACATCTCAGCACACCCATAGTATGAGCTGCGTATCTTGCATCGTTACTGTACATTGTTTGGTCAGAAAAGCACGTTCACAATGCACCCACAATTCTAATTGGAGGAACAGCATGTGGAACATCAAATCTCCAACACTGAATGGACAGAAATAGACACCTTCCATCATCCAAATGGATGGAGTGGATGCCCATCATTGCTATCCATCACTGATTGGACAACGATTAAAATCAACTAACAGCTCTGAACTCCGACCCGCCGGTGCACGTCAATTCAGGGTCAACATTCAGGTGTAAATGGGACTTAGGCTGTAAAAGCATCCAAACGGGTCTGAGGGAATTAGAGAGGGAGAGAGTGCCAGAGAGAGAAGGTGGGAGAAATGGAGCATGGGCGAGGAAGGGGCAGAGAGAAAGAATGCACACGATGTACGGAGAAAGAGAGAAAAAGAAAGAGGGAGGGAGAGAGGCAGAGAGAGAGATAGACAGGGAGAGAGGGAGAGGAAAATGGAGAGAGAGAGAGAGAACAAAAAGAAAGGGATAGATCGAGAATGAAAGAGCCAGAGATATCATAAATGGAGACAGAAAGAGGCATAAAGGGAGAAAGAGAGAGAGAGCGGGAGGGAGGGAGATAGAGAGAGAGTGAGAGAGATAGAGAAAGAGGAATAAATGGGAAGACAGAGAGAGAGAAGGGGAGAGAGATGGACAGGAATGGATAGAGTGAGAGAAACAGGAAGGTAGAGAGAGGGAGATAGAAAGCACAGGAGTGAGGTGGGAAAAAGGCGTGTTTGAGGGAGCAAGGGGGATAGAGAGGGATCATGTCTGTTTGCGAGAGAGGGTCGGGGAGAGAGAGACCGAGAGTTGGCTCGCAATGCAGGGAGCAAGAGAGCGTGAGAGAGCGTGCTTGAGGGAGAAAGAGTGAGACAGAGAGAGAGAGAGAGAGAGAGAGAGAGAGAGAGAGAGAGAGAAAGGGAAGAAGCAGCATGGCGGAGGGACAGAGATAGAGGAAGAGAGTTTGAGAGAGGGAGAGAAAGACAGAAAGGGAGAGACAGAAAGGCAGGCAGAGACAGAGATGGAAATGGAGAACAAGAGGTGCAACTGGGATAGAGAGAGGGAGAGAAAGAGAGAGAGAGACAGAGAGACAGAGATAGAGATGTAAATGTGGAGCGGGATGGAAACGGGGAAAGAGAGACGTAAGAGGGGAGAGAGAGATGAGGAGAGCGAGGGTGTCGGAAAGGGGGAGACAGAGAGGGGAGGAACGTGCAGAGAGAGAACCGGAAAGTGGGAAAAAGTGAGATAGACCAAAATTGGGAGTGAGAGAGATGGAAAGCTAGAGAGAGAGGGAGAGAGAGAGACGGCAAGGCGGACATATAGATAGATGGAAAGTGGGGGAGAGAATGGAAAGGGGAGAGGAACAGAGTGACGGAAAGGTTGATACAGAGAAATACGGATTGGGGTAGAAAGAGACAGGGTGGAAAGCAGCAGAGAGGGAGAGAGAAGGAAATGGAGAGAGCGAGTTGCAAATGGGTTAGAGAAGGAACAGGAAGGGGGAGAGAAAAGCAGAAATTGCAGAAGAGACAGAGATGGAAAGGGGGCCAGAAAGAAAGACAGAAATGGGGGGAGATAGAGACGGAGACAGAAAAAGGGGGGAGAGAAAGCGAGACGGAAAGTGGCAGAGAGAGAGAGGCGAAAAGGGGGAGAGAAAGAGGGAGGAGGAAAGAGGTATTCAGAGAGAGAAATGACACGGGCAGAGAGAGAGAGACAGAAAGGGGGACAAAGGGAGACACGGAAAAGGGGGCAGAGACGAAATGGATGGGGGAGACAAATAAAGTTTGAAATTTGGGGGAGGGAGAGAGACAGAAATGAGGAAAGGGAGAGAGACAGTAATGTGAAAAGAGTCAGAGAGTCGGAAATGGGGAAAGAAAGAGAGACGAAAAGGGGGTGAAACAGAAAAGTAAAGGAGACGAGGGAGTGAGATGAAAAGGAGGAAGAGAGAAAGGTAGAAAGGGGGCGATAGAGATGGAAAAGCGCAGAGAGATGCGGAAATTGGGAGAGAGAGAGAGAGAGACAGAAATGGTGCGAGAGAAATGGCAATGGGGAGAGATAAACAGAAAGTGGTGAGAGAGAATGAAAAGGGGAGAGAAAGACAGAATTGGGGAGGGGGAGACGGAAATGTGTGGAGAGGGTGGGCAAGGGAGAGTATGAGAGCCAGATGGAGTGAGTCAGAGGGAAAGGCTGAGAGAGTTAGGGAGTAATAGAGAACTACAACACAGGAAAAGGCTCTTCTGCAAACAGTGTCTGCACTGGTGAAACAAGTTCCTATCGATTTTCTTCCCACTTTCAACACCAGGCCCATTGGCTTCTATGCCACAGCATCACAAATACACTTCCAAAGAGCTCATAAGTTTCATGTGGGTTTTTGCATCTATCAGCTTTTCAGGCAGTGAATTCGAGATCCCTACCACCCCCGGTGTGTAAAAAAATAGCACTTACATTGCATCTAAAACTACTGCTCCTTACGTTAAATTTTGTGTCCCTGCTTATTGATTCATCCACAAAGGGGACAATTTCCTCATGTCTACCCTTCCGATACACTCATAATTTTATATACCTCAATCATGTTCATCCTCAATCTCCTCTGCTCCAAGAAAATAACCCCAGCCTATCCAATCTCTCCTCGTTATTGGAACTTTCCAGCCCAGACAATACCCTGGTAAATGCCCTCTGCACTCTATCTAGTGCACTCGGTCCTTCCTATAATATGGGTTCCAGAACTGCACGCAAAATTCTGCCTGTGGCCTAACCAGCATTTTATACAGTGCCAGCATAACACTCGTGCTCTTATATTTTATGTCTCGGTTAATGAAGGCTATTACCCTATATATTTTTTAACCACCTTTTCGACCAGTCATACTTCCTTAAGGAACTGGTGGACATGCACATAGAAGTCCCTCTGATCCTCGGTACTTCCCAGTGTCCTAACATTCATTTTGTATTCCCGTGCCTTGTTTGCTCTGTCCAAGTGCATCACCTCCCACTTTTCTGAATCAAAGTACATCTGCCACTGATCCGCCCATCTGACCAGCCCCTCTATATCCTCCTGTAATCTAATGCTATCCTCCTTACAAATTACCACACCAACAAGTTTAATTTCTTATGTGAACTTATTAAGCAACCATCCTACATTCAAGTACAAATTGTTTATATTTACCACAATAAGATATGGACACAACTCCCATCCCTGTGGAACCTCACTGGACACCGGCACCTAGTCACAACAACACAACTCCAACAATCACTCTCTGCTTCCTGCCTCTCAGCAAATTCTGAAACCAAGTTGACGAATTGCTTTGCAACCCACGGGTTCTTAATTTCCTTTTCAGAGTCATATGCGGGACCTGAACAAATGTTTTGATGAAGTCCTTGTGGTCTATGCCAGATGCATTGCCCTCCCCTACACACAAGGTCACTCCTTCGAAAAATTCAATTAACTTGGTCAGACATCACCTCCCCCTTAACAAAATCATGCTGACTGCCCTTGACTAATCCGTGCCTCTCGAAGTGTAGATTAGTAATGTATCTCAGAATTGATTTCAATATTTTCCTTTCCACTGACTGACTGGCCTGCAGTTCAATGGATAATCCCTTCAACAATTATTTAAGAACAGTACAACGTCTGGGACTGTCATCCAGTACTCTGGCAGCTCTCTTGTGGCGAGAGAGGTATTGCAAACTATTGCCAGCGCCGCTGCTATCTCTCCCTTGCCTCAATCTACAAACTTGTATGCATTTTATCCGGGCCTGGTGATGAATCAAGTATTAAGTCTGACAGACTGCTTAAAACCTACTCCCTTTGTATGCTAATTTATTTAATAATGTCAGTCTTTCTGTCTGATTTCCATTTCAAAGTCCTCTCTCTGACTTGTGAACACCGATACAAAGCAATCATTTGGAAAAAGACTTACATCTTCTGGCTCCACACACGATTACCGCAATTGACTTAATGGGCACTAATCGTTCCTAAATTATCCTGTTACCCTTAATATACTTCTAAAAATATTGTGGATGTGTCGTTATTTTGACTGAAAATATTTTTTCATAACCCTCATTGCTTTGTGAATTTCCATTTTACTTCCAAACCACACACAGCACCCCCCCACCACATCCCCCACATCCACCACCATCACCACCCACCCCCCACCCCCCCCAACACACACACACCCCCATAAGACTCCCTTATTCCCCTTGTCCAGTCCTGTATCTTCATTGGCATCCAGGGTTCCCTGTATTTGCTACCCCCACTCTTTATCTTTAATGGAATATGTTAGACCTGTAGTCTCCCAATTTGCTTCTTGAATGAGTCCCACAGCTCTGACGTAGATTACCTAAAAAAATATCTGTTCCCTGTCCACTCTGGGCAAATCATACCTGCTCTTATTTGAATCAGGCTTACCCCAACGTTGGACTCTGATTTCAATCCCATCCGTGTCCATTTCCATATCAACCTTGAATCTAACAGAGTTATGACCAATATCTGCAAGATGCTCCCGCACTGATAGATCTTCGACTTGACGGATTAATCCCCTCAAATTAAGTCCAGGACCACACCACCTCTTCCAGGACGTTCCACGTTCTGGCTTAAAAAGCTCTCCTGGATGCAGTTTTAGGATTCAGCTCCCTCTAAACCTAACATCATGACTAACCGAGTTAAGGTTGTGTAAGTTCAAATTCCACACTATTTCTACACTATTATTTTTACATTTCTCTGTAAGTTGCCTTAATACCTGTTCTTCAATTTTTGTCTGAATGTTTGGGGGGCAAAAGTACACTGCAAGCAATATGATTGCTCTTTTTTCTGGTTTATTAGGTACGATACATATGAACTAATTAGAAGAGCTTTCCAAGTTGTCTCCTTTCCTTTCTGCAACAGTTGATTCCTTTACCAATTTCGCATCCCCCCCTCCTCTTTTAACCCCTTTCCTGTCCCGCCTGAAAACACTATATCCTGGGATTTTCAGCTACCAATCCTGCCCCTCTCTCAAAACTGACTCTGTGGCAGCAATGACATCACACTTCCTTGTGTTAATTTGTGCCCTCAACTCATCAGCCTTATTTGTCATACTCCTTGCAATTAAACAAATAACATCCATAAATGCCTAACTCCATTGTGCCTTACTTGGCAAACAATATAACGGCTTTCCGGACTCAGTTGCTCTCTCTTCTAATTTTGGCTGTGCACCTCCCCCTGCTGAGATTTCTCTCATGTTCCCAGCCCCTGCCAAGTTTGTTTAACCCTTCCCAACAGCAGTTGCAAACATCCCCAGAAGGATGTTGGTCCCATTCCAATTTAGATGCAACCTTTCCACATTGTACAGGGCCCGCGGCCAGCATAAATTCTCCCAATGCCCCAGTAGTGTAAAGCTCTGCCTCCTGCACCATCTCTCCAGTCTCTCATTCGTCTGGGCTAATCGCTTATTTCTTTAGTCACCAGCGTGTGGCACTAGAAGTAATCCAGAAATTACTACTTTTGATGTCCTTTTTTAAAACCTGTTTCTTGGCTCCCTAATTTCTGCTTACAGGAACCCATCCATATTCCTACCTATGCCTTCAGCACCAAAATATGCCACGATCTCTTTCTGTTTCCCTCCCACTTTAGAAGGTGCTGAAGCTGTTCAGGGACATCCTTGACCCTGGCACCAGCGAGGAAACATACCATCCTGGAGTCGCATCTAAGGCTGCAGATACGCCTGTCCGGTCCACTTACTATCGACTCCCCTGCCACTTTCGCTCTTCCACTCATCCCCCTGTCTGTGCAGCTGAACCACTCACAGCACTATGAGCATTCGACAGAGGCAGCATCACTCTTACTGTTTTCCAGCACAGGAAAAAAAGCGGTTGTCAAGTGAGATGCACGCTGCAGATTTCTTGATAAACTGACTGACATTTTTTTTCTGTCTGATGGTTACCCATTACCACTCTTTGCAAAAATCTGCAAGCTGTGCAGTGAGAATGTGCAAAAAACCTCTTTGCACAAATCCCTCAGCCTCTCAGATTTACATCAGTGCCTGCAGCTGCCCCTCAAGCTCCGATATTCAGAGCACAAGTAGATCCAGCTGGTGGCAGTTCCTGTACCCGTGCTCAGTCAGATCGCAAGGAGCCTCTAGGACTTCCCACATGTTGCAGGAGGTACATTACACATGCTGTGCTGCCCTGCAACACCTCAAGTTGGAACAAAATTCCTTACTTTAAGTTCAAAACAGTATTACAATCTTGATTTTTTTTTTACATGCTTCAAATAAAACATGGAACACTGACCTTGCATAATCTATTTTAAACTGGAGAATAACTGGAGAAAAACACGTACACACTACTCACCACTTAGCTGGAACTTTTCTGTTGAAGTCACCTTTAGAAGCCTACCGCAGTTGCGCTGGTTCTAATCTCTCTCCTGCCCTCTCGTGGCTTCATGTTATGTCAATGTTATCAACAAGAACTGACAGCTGGGTAGACTTCCAAGACAGTTTCACAGCAGTGCTGACAGCAGGACATGCTTATCAGACTGGGTCACCGTGATGCTGTTTGCAGGGAACTCTTCCCAGACTTCTCCACCACGATGCTGACTGTAGGAAAGTCTTCAATGCGAGAGACGAAAATAAATACACACTGAAAGAGAGAGAGAGAGAGAGAGAGAGAGAGTAGGGGAGAGAGAGAGAGAGAAAGAGAGAGAAACATAAAGAGAGAAGAGAGAGTCAGAGAGGCAAACAGAGAGAAGGACAGAGAGAGAGTGAGAGAGTGAAAGAGACATAGAGAGAGACAGAGAGACAGAGTGATTGAACGAGAGAGGGAGACACAGGGAATAAAACTGGAGAGAGCGGGGGGAGAAAGAAAGAGCGAGAGGGAGGCAAGGAGAGACAGAGATAAAATATTTTCAGAGAGGGAGAGAATGAGAGACAGGGAGAGAAATAGGAGAGTGACAGACCAATTGTCAGAAACAGGGAGATGGGGATGGAGAAGGAGAGATGCAAATTCTTACAGTGTTCTAATTTAGCGTTTTTAATTTTCCCTTAAAAGTACCGACCAGAACTGAACACAGCACTACAGCTGTGGCCTCAACAAATTTCTGTATACCTCCAAAATGACATCTCTTCTTTTGTAATCTGTGCCTCGTTTGATGAAGACAAATGTCCCATATCACTTTTTCTCCAAACCACTAACATGTACCTCCGTCTTCAGAAATTTATGGTCAGACATGCCAAGATCCCTTTGTTCCTGAGAACTTCCTAGTGTAATGCCATTCAAGGAATATTTGTTGTCAAACTACTGCTCCAAAAATGTATCATCTCACACTTTTCAGCGTTAAATTCCATCTGCCACTTATTTGTTAATTTGACAAACCCTTCTATATCTTCCTGTAGCCCAAGACAATCAACCTCACTGTTCACCAACCGGCTAATCATTTTATCATTCACAAACTTACTAATGCTACCTTCCACAAAGTCATCTATGACGTTTATATAAATGACAAATAATGGTGGACCCAGCACAGATCCCTGTGGTAAGCCACTGGACACTGGCTTCCGGTCACTATAAAAATCCTTCTATCATCATATTTTGTCTACTACAACTAAGCCAATTTTGAAACCAGCTTATCAAATTACCCTGTAGTCTGTGTGCATTTGCCTTGTTTATAGGTCTCCCATTTCTCAAATCCATATAAACGTCATCATCTGCAATACCCTCATCTACACACCTGGTCACTTCAAAAAATTAAATCAATTTTGATAGGAATAACCTCCCCCTGACAAACCCACGTTGACGATCTCTTATCAAACCTTGCCTCTCCAAGTGAGGATAGATGCTCTGCTTCTGAATTTTTTCCAACAGTTTCCCTACCACTGATGTGAGACTCACTGGCCTCTAGTTCCCTGGCTTATCTCTGCAGCTCTACTTAAATAGTGGAAACACATTAGCTCTTCTGCAGTCCTTTTGCCCCTCCCCCATGGTAAAAGAGGAATTAAAAATTCGGGTCAGAGCCCCCGCGATCTCCTCCCTTGCCCCCGCCAGGCATCTGGGACACATGTCATCCGAAACTGGAGATTTGTCTACGTTAAAGCCTGCCAACACCTCAATTACATTGTCACTCCCTACAGCAGTTTGCTTAAGTAACTCGCAGTCTCTCTTCCCGAGTTTGATAGTTAGATAGGTCGGCAGAGAGAGAGATAGAGGGCAATAGAGAGATAAACAAAGTGAGATGGAAAGGGAGAGAGGGGGGTGGGGGGGGAAGAGAGAGAAAGAAAGAGAGAGAGGCAAAGACAGGCAGAGAGAATGAGGTACAGAGCGAGAGTGACGACAGACAGAGACAGCCAGGGGCAGAGAGAGTGGGAGTTTCAGAGAGTGAGACAGAGAGTGAAAGAGATTCAGGGAGACTGTCAGAGCAAGAGGGAGAGTTACGGACAATGGGTGACAAAAAGAGAGAGAGAGCGACTGAGATATATACATAGATAATAAAGAGAGAAAGAGAGAGAGAGAGAAGTAGACAAACGCTGGTAGACAGACATGATGATCGAGACAGAAGGAGAGAGATGCATAGAGAGAGAGACACATATGCAAACAAAGTCAGAAACCAAGAGATGGGTAGATTTAGAGAGAGAGAAAGAGAAAAAGAAACAGAGTTAAGAGAGACATACATAAATGTGAGAGCGAGGGAGACAGATAAAGTGACTTAGAGAGAGAAAGTCCAGGGAGGGGGAAAGAGAGTTCAGAGAGAGAGAGGGGGAGATAGAGGGACAGAGACAGACAGAGAGAGAGGGAGAGATAGAGAGAGAGACAGAGTGAGAACAAATATAGTAGGAGCGAATGGTGGAGAGAAAGATGATGAGAGTCAGAAAGAGAGAGATAGAGAGTGGAATACATGCAGCGGAAAAAACAGCCAGATAACATGTCAGACTGAGAGACACAGATAGAGAAAGAGAGAGAGAGAGACCATATTGAGTCGGTGAGTGAGGGAGCAGGGAGAGAGAGAGTGACAAAGGCACTCAAAGACAGAGAGTGAGAGAGATACAGAAAGAGAGGGAGACAGGGAGAGACTGGTAGAGTTGGAAACAAAGAGAGATCGAGGCTCAGAGGGAGAGAGACATGCAGAGAGAGAGAGAGAGATTCCGTGAGAGGGACAGAGAGAGAGAGAGAGAGAGGGGGAGGGAGAAAGAGAGAGAGAGGCAGAGAGAAGATAAGAGAGTAAGAGAGATGCAGACGGACAGACAGAGAGAGGGCTAACGGAGATAGACAAAGAGACATATAAGGAAGAGTGTCTGTGTCTGTTGTGCATGTGAGAAACAGAGACAGAAAGAGAAAGAGTAAGAGAGAGAGAGAGAGAAACAGACAGCGGGAGAGAGAGACAAAGAGAGATCAAGAGGGAGAGGGAGAGAAAAGAAGGGAGAGGACAGAGAGAAAGGGAGAGAGGGGGAAAGAGAGAGAGTGTATCGCAGTGCCAATAAGAGTGAGGGAAGTCTAGTAACTGTCCTTCAGTGACAATAAGAGCGTGGTAACTGATGTACTTGCTGGACAGTGTCAATAAGATTTTGGTTATTGATGTACCTGCCGTTTAGTGGCAATAAGAGTGTAGCAAGTAATGTATCAGTAGGATAGTGAGAATAAGAGTGTGGTCAGTGCCGTACGTGGTTGGTATAGACAATCACGGTCAGATCAATGATGTTACTGGAAGGGCTCTGATAAAAAGATCGAGATGGGTCAAGTGTCTGCATGTAAAGTGATCTGATGAATGAGTTCAGGGAGGGACATGAAAATCCCATTGTTTGATGCACAGTAAAGCTCCCCGTACTCTGTCCATCATGCATTTCCAAGGCAGTTCCAGCATGGCGTTAGATCATGGGCAAAAGCCTCTCAACACTGACCCCATGAAACACTCCCAGTATGGCTGCAGCACCTGGTTAGATAAAGTGTAAAGACACCTCTGAACTGTCCCCATCAAACAATTGCAAGGCAGGTATAGTACGTGTTTAGATAAAGATTAACTCTACTCCTGTTCTGGCCCATCATACAATCCCAGGGCAGGTAACGCATGAAGTTAGATGCAGAGAATCATGGAGATCTTCAGCACAGAAATGGCCCTTCGTCCCATCGACTCTGCATGTGTCAAACAAGTGCTGAACTATTGAATTATAATTTTTTCACACTAGGCCAATAGCCGTGTATGTTATGGCATCGCAAGTGCACCATTAAATACTTGTTAAACGTTAGAAAAGTATCTGCGTCAACCACCATTTCAGGCAGTGATTTCCAGATTCCCACCACACTCTGGGTGAAAAAAAAAATCTTACTCACTTCCCCTCTAAACCTCCTGCACCATACCTTCAGTCTATGCCAAATGGTTATTAATCACTCCACCAAAGGGAAAACAAAGCTCCTTCCTTTCTACCCTGCTTATATGCCCCTCATATTTTTGCAACTCCGCAATCATGTCCCCCCTTAATCTCCTCTGCTCAAAGGAAAATAACCCCAGTGTATACAATCTCTCCTCAGAACTAAATCTATCCAGCCCAATCAACACCCTCGTAAGTCTCCTCTGCACTCTCTCTACTACAATCATATCCTTAAAAAATGCGGATTCCAGAGCTGCACGCAATAATCTAGCTGTGGCCTGGCCAGTTTTTATACAGTTCCAGCATAACCTCCCTGCTCTTATATTCTATGCCTCGGCTAATAAAGGCAAGTGTCCCATACGCCTTCTTAACCACTTTACCTAAATGTCCCGCTACCTGAAGTGACTGGTGGTCATGCACAACAAAGTCCTTTAGATCCTCGGTGTTTTCCAGTTTCCTACCTTTTATTGTGCATTTCCGTATTATTTGTGTATTTTCCAAGTGCCTCGTTTCAAACCTATCTAGATTAAATTCCATTTGCAAATATCAGCCAAACTGTGCATCCCATCTGTATCCCCCTGTAATGTAAGGTTATCCTCCTCAATATCTACTACACAACAAGTTCTGCGTCATCAACGAACATACTGATCAATCCTCCTACAGTCCAGTTTAAATCATTTATATACACCTCAACCAGCAAGTGACCCAACACTGATCCCTCTCGAAAACCACTGGACACAGGATTCCATTCACAAAGATACCCCTTGGCCATCTCCAACTGCTTCCTGCAAAGCAGGCAATTCTGGAACCAATTTTCCCAATTGCCTTGGATACCAGGGGCCCTTAGCATCGTTATCTATTCCCTATGAGGGGCCTTATCAAAAGCCCTCACCTACAGACTTCTCAATTTTGCACAAAATTAAATAAAATTGGTACAGCATGACCTCGCCTTAACAAAACCAGGCTCTCTGCCCTGGATTAATCCCTGTTTCTCCAAGTATAGATTAATTCTGTCCCTCAGTATTGATTCCAGTAGTTACCTCACCGAGGTTATACTGACTGGCCGGCAGTTCTCTGGTTAATCCGATCTACCCTTCTTCAATAACGGTAACACATTGTTTGTCCTCCAGCACTCTGGCACCACCACAGTGGCCAGAGAGGTGACAAAAATCATTTCAAGTGTCCCTGCTATCTCCTCCATTGCCTCACTCAACAGCGTGCGATATATTTCATCCGGGCCTGGAGGTTTTGTACTTTTGAGACTGCCAGGCTGCTTAGAACACTTTCCCTTTCAATGCTAACTTCCTTCTTTATAACATCATCCTCCTGCTTGATTTCAATACCCACGTCATCCCTCTAACTTATGAACACAGAGACAAAGTACTCCTTTAAAAATCTACCTAAGACATCCGTCTCCACTCAAGAATACCAATTTAGTCCATAATGTGCCTTCTTCTTTCCCTAGTTATACTCTTTGCCTTAAGGTATTTGGAAAACAACTTTGGATTTTCCTTTACTTAATGTGCCAATGCATTCTCATTCCACATTTCTGCGCTCCTATTTTCTTTTTTTATGTTCCAAACTTTACATTCTATGCTCCTCCAGTCCTTCCGCTGATTTGAGCTCATGGTATGCGCCATTAGCAACCTTTTTTCTATTTATCCAATCCTGTATATCCCTCGACATTGAGGGTGGCTGGACTGGTCTCACTTTTAGCTTTATCATGGTATATAGGCCCTTTACTCTCCTATTTCTTTCTTCAGTCAGTCCCACTGCACTGTCGCAGATTTACTGCAAAGTAGCTGCTTTCAATCCAATCTGGCCAAATCATATCTGATCTGATATAAATCTGATTTCCCCCAAATTTGATCTCTGATATCTGGCCTATCCTTTTCCGTTTCCATTACAACCTTGAATCTAACGGAGTTATGATCACTATCTGTGAAATTCTCTCCCACCAACCACACCCCCCACCCCTGCAACACCCACCCCTATATCTCTCCCGCTTGCACGGCTTTATTCCTAAAAATTAAGTCCAGAGGCAAACTCTATTGTCGGACATTCTACGTACTCGCTTAAATTTCTCTCAGGGATGCATTTTCAGAATTCCGCTCCCACTAAGCCTATCACTCTATGGTGAACCCAATTAAAATTTGGGAAGTTGAAATCCCCCACTATTTATACTCAATTATTTTATACTTCCCTGAAATTTGCCTACGTATCTGCTCTTCTATTTCTCTCTGAATGTTTGGGGGCCTGGAGTACACTCCCAGCAATGTGATGGCTTATTTTATGTGCTTATGTCTAACCATATGCTTTCACATCAGGAGCCTTCGACGATGTCATCCATCCTTACTGTTGCAATTGATTATTTGTTTAATATTGTGACACACTCTCCTATTTTACCTCACTCCCTGTCTCGTCTGAAGACCCTATAACCTGAATTATTGAGCTGCCAAACTTGTCATTCTCTAAACCAAGTCACTGTAACAGCAATTACATCACTTTTCCATCTGTTAATTTGTGCCCTCCGCTCATTTGCCTTATTCGTCAGGTTCCTTGCATTGAAATAATTACCATCCAACCTTGTCAAACTTCCTTGTGCCTTAACTGGTTTATAATTTCAATGTCTTCCAGACTCAATTTCTCCCTCTCTTCTAATTTGGCTGCGCATCTCCCCCTTCTGGACCTCCTCAAAGTATCCCATCCTCTTGCCAAGTTAATTTAAATGCCCCCCAAGAGCACTGTCAAACCTCCCAGCAGGAATGTATGTCAAACTGTGGTTCAATAATAAACACAGAGTCTTGTACAGATACCATTGCACGAAGACATGGTTCCAATGTCACAGAAATCTAATACCCTGCCTCCTGCACCATCTCTCCAGCCACGCATTCGTATGCATTCAACTTATATTTATATGCACACCAGCGCTTGGCGTCAGAAGGAATTTAGATATTCTGCCTTTGCAGACCGGTTTTTAAATTTGCCTCCAAGTTTGCTAAATTCAGCCTGCAGGACCTCAAGCCTCTTTCTACCTATGCTGTTGGTATCAAAATGTGTCACTATCACTATTTGATTCCTCTTCCCTTTGGAATGCTCTGCAGCCATCCAGTGACATATTTGATCGTAGCTCCAGGGAAGAGGCAAAATACTATGCTGAAGTCAAGTCTACGGCCGCAGAAACGCCGGTCTGTTCCCCTTACTATCGTCTCTCCTACCAAAATTAATCTTCCCCTCTTTTCCTTCAAGCCCACCACCCCCACCACCCCACCCCCACTTTGTAGTTGAGCAAAAAATGTGTCCTGAACGTGGTTGCACTCCCCAGAGTAACTGTCACTCTAAACATTTTCCAACACAGGATTTTTTTTGTTGAGCGAGATGCATTCGCAACAGGTTTCTTCTGACTGATCCATTCCCTCTGTCTGCACATCCATAAGCTGTGAGGTGACCACGGCTAAAAACGTGTCATGCTCTCACACTTGTGGATGCACGTCATTTCCTTCAGCTGCCGCTCCAGCTCAGAAACTGGGAGTTCAAGTAACTGCAGCTGGTTTATCTTCCTGCAGGAAACTCTTCCCAGACTGCTTCACCGCGATGCTGACAGTAGTGCACTTTTCCCATTCTTCACAGATTAAATATTTCTTTACACAAATTCTATCAAAATCTCCAAAGACAAGCCAAGTACAGGTTTATAACGAATAAATATCACTTGACACTGCCAAACCAAACACCCCCAGGCTGGCCCATAGCAGCTTTACATGGAGTAAATATCTCTCTACAGTGGCCCCATCAAACTTCCAACACAGGGTGAGATACGGAGTAAATACCCCACTGCACGGCAAATACTTAGCAATAACTTGCTCAATTACCACCAGTTTGTGTTAGGCCTCGGCCACTCAGCTCCTCATATAATTAGAGCCTTGGTTTAAACACGGTGAAAAGGGCTGAGCTCCTGTGGTGAGGTGTGACTGTGTGCATGGAGCATTACCCTGTAAGCAACCCAATTTTATGACTTGCGGACCAGTGTTTAGTTATCCATTGCAGAATGGGCTTTACTCTGTAAGTAACATTAATCTGTAACAGACTGAATCGTTTTGATGGGTCAGTGCAGAGTGAAATGTCCGTTTTCCATCCCATCTTCTAATGTTCTTGGGACGTTTTGCAGTGTAGTTCAGAACTGAGTTGACGCTGTATCTAACCCCGTGGCTGTGCCTGCCCCAGGTCTGTTGACAGTGACAGTTTCAAAGGAATTTGAGCCTGCACCTGAACCACTGGCTCTGCCTGCCTAGGGAGTAATTGATGATGATAGTGTTGAGGGGACATAACCCATTAACGAGCCGCATGGCTGGGCCTGCCCAAGGGTTGTTTGGTGGTGACAATATCAAGGGAGCTTGACCCTATATCTTCCAAATCCTCAGCCTCTGAAGGGGGTGGAGGTGGAGCAATGAATATTTTTAAGTCAGATGTAGAGATGTTCTTCAGAAAATTGAGTCAGTTCTGTTGCCATTACTAGCAGGAGGTTTGTTCCGAGGCTAATTTACTGACACATTAACATTGCCAATCATTCATTGGAGCTCTCCACACCTTAAGAGCACTGTTGCCATCAACCTGTTATGCACCTTCCTGCAGTACATATGGACACCGGTATAAGCTTATCGCAGCACTGATTTCTTCACATTGAAATCCAGTGTCAAAATTACAAAGCTGAACAGCATACAGAAGGCTGGAAGGAGACTATGAATGTGGATAATCGGCACTGTGCACATTCGTGTTATCAGTATCTGGGAGAGTAAGGAAGATTGCATTTCTCCCGTTGACTGCAAATCCATCGCTTTGTGTCTTCACTTCCCATGATCTGACCATGTCTTTGTCAAGCAGCGAATTGATCAGGAAGCTGGATGTCACTGGGAGCTGAAAGCAAATGCAGAGGGATATATTGGTGTCCTCTTACATCAGTGACTGAAGGTAAGCATGCAGGTGCAGCAGGCAGTAAAGAAGAGAAATTATATGTTGGCCTTCATAGTTAGTGGACTCGAGTACTGGAGCAGGGAACTTCTTAGCTTTAACTCCTACACATTGCAGGCTCTTTTCAAATCTTTCATTGAGATTGTTTGCAGCAACATTATAACACAATACTGTGTACATCCCTAGGGATCTTACCCAAATTGACACATACTGACAAACACAAATATACACCAAGAGTTACAAAGAAAAGGGGATTATCTCTAAAGAGACACAAACACCCAGTAATCAAACATGACAACAAGTTTCCCTCCATTTCCCCCTGAAAGTTTCATGAATGTTTTCGTGAAAGAGCAGAATAGGAAAACTGTCGACTGTTGGGATGGATTTGATTGCATTTACCGGATGATTATTTCTTAAAATAACATCCTTAAAACCAGGATATATGAGAAGGGGTAAAACCCAATGGTGTTGGACTCCAATGCCACGATGAATGACCCGATGCTGTCTCATGAATGAACTTCCTTCCATCATAATGTCAGAAGGGGAGATGTTCGCTGAAGATTGCACAATATTCAGCGCCATTACTGATTGTCAGTTAATGAACCTGTTTGTGTCCAAATGCCGTAAGACTTAGACAATATCCAGGCTGACTGGTGGAAAATAACATTCGTGTCACACATGTGTCAGGTAATAAGCATCTCCAAAAAGTGGCAATCAAGCCATCGGCCCTTGATGTTCAATGGCCTTAACATCACATAATTCCTCACTTTTGACATACCAGGGGTTTACTAGTAACTAAACTGATTTACCTATATAAATTATGAAGCAACGAGAGCAGGTCAGAGGCTAGGAATCGTGCGGCGAACAACCCATCTCCTTACCCTCCAAAGCTTGTCCACCATCTACAAGGCACCAGTGAGGAGTTGATGGGAGACTCTCCACTTGCCAGGATGAGTGCAGCTCCCACTATGCTCAAGAAGCTCAACACCATCCAGGTCGAAGCCGCTCGTTTTAATGGCACAAAACACATAAGAAATACACTTGCTCCACCACCAGTGCACAGAAATAGCATGGTGTACGATGTATAAGATGCACTTTCAGAATTCACCAAGGCTCCTTCGCTAGCACCTTCCATTCTCACTTATACTATCATTTCAAAGGAGAAGATAGATGGGATCACACACTCCAGGAAGATCCCCTCCAAGTCGATCACCACCTTGACTTGATATATACACCCGTTTCTTCAATGCCACTGGCTCAATATTCTGGAATTTCCTTCCTAACAGAACTATGTGTATACCTGCACTACACGAAGTGTAGTTGTTCAAGAGGACAGCTTGCATGGGAAAAGATGCATGGGCTATAAATCAGCGCCCATGCAATGAAGCAAAGATCCCATTAATGAAAACTCTAAAAAAAAAATGGTTCATTGCAGAATTTGCATTGGTATTTATATTATAAAATAAGGTCATTAAGTTATCTGGTAAGCTCATCAGAGCTTCATGATTAAAGTTCTGACAAATGTAATATTTGTATTATACATTCAATACGAGTCCTCCAGCCCGAGGACTCCATGCAATCTCTAGCCCCTCAGTGTTCTCTGTCTGAAAGGCCCTGCACAGCTATCACCGCCCCCCACCACCCCCACACCGCTCCCCCACCACACCCAAACTGACCCGCACCCACCACACCGCCCCCCACCACCCCAAACTGACCCACCCCCCCAAACCGCGCTCCCACCACCCCCAAACTGACCCCCACCCACCACACCCCCCCCACCCCCCCCCCACCCCAAACTGACCAACACCACCCCTCCCCCCCCCCCACCATTTGCGCATCTTGCAGCTACCAGAAGCATTAGTGCGCCACCCAGTTTGTGGTCCTGGACCTCGGAATGTCACGTTTGACAACACTTGTCCATGGATAACGCTGTGGATTGAAAAAAGAGAATTTTTATGGCAGACCAAAAAACATCTTTCACCGAGCAGCTGTTGTTATTTACCTCAATGTGTGACCCTGTGAACAGCATGCAGGAAACAGAGTTTTGTAATATGGAGCTGCTCAGGATGAACCTCAAAAAACAGCGCATCTCTCTCCAGAGCTTGTTTGCAAAGGTACATTCCATAAGGGGATGTACAGCGATATCGAGGGGGCAAAACTCCGGGCATGTAGAATGGTTCTGGCGGGGAGTTCCTTTCCCTCCACCAGCCAGGCTACTTCTTGGTGCTTGTTAAAAAGTTCTGGCAATGATGCTTTCTACGAAACGAATCTGACAGTCACCTCAGGGAACCATTCGACAGGATCCACCATCTCCGTTACTCACAATGCCTCGTGGACCCTTATGCGTAGCCTAAAGCCTGATGGAATTATTTCACTAGTGTTTCTTTTTAAAACAATTCCATGAGGGACAGGTGGTACGGCACAGTCCAACTTCTTCAATTGTTCCACGGCAGCGTGGCCAGACCCATCCATCACTATACCGGGGGTAGGTAGAAGCTCAGCAGGCAGTGACATTTGGTGTTTGTGTACCGAGTGCCAATGCACAGCTTGATGCAGCCACACAGAGAGGTGGCCGTCAGGGTGAGAGAGACGTTTGGCACCTTTTCCCACATTTGTTTAGAGGTTTGAACCTTCTTCCGAGCTCGGTCCAATTTCTACTTCCAGATAAGTTGTAATATGACTCTTGCGATCACCACAGCACAGGTGTGAACAATGGGCCAGACTTGCGCCTCCTACGATGACACTGAGAGTGCCTCACACCTGAAGAAAAGATTGTTACCCAAAACGGAGAGGGAACATCGGTCCCGCATTCTCAGCTTTTTTTACACTGTGGCTAATCTCTCCACCCACTTTTGAAAGCAATCCCTGGGCCCTCTGACCTATACCCCCAGCACCATCACACAGTCTGATCATTCATCCACTCCTCTTATGTTCGAAACCTTCCTGATCGACTCAGCAAAGTGTACTATGCAATACACGAACGGGGTGAGAGAGAGAGATAGAAACCCTGCTGACTTCAAAGTTTGTTGGAATGCTTTTTGTTTACATGTTATTGATTGAAATTGTGCTATTGATGTTTGTGCAGTGCTGTTGGATCCAATTGCAGATTCCCTCTCAAATAATACTTTGGAGAGCACATCCAGCATTTAGGATTGTGGTCTTTATCCTTTTTCCAGGCTGTTGAGGAGGCAGGTGTCCACACCACTCTCCCATGCATAGATAATTCTAACATTGATAAACAGGAGTTTATCAGAGGTTCTCCTGTCTGGTACAGAGCAGGTCTGGTCAGGATGGATCACCAACTCCGGAGCAGACATGGTCTGATTGGCGATGAACTTGGGCAGAATTATGTAGTCCGTATTTAACAGTGGAATGGTTTTCGATTTCTATTTTCCTCCCTTTCCCCCTTCCGCATGTAGATGAGTGTTATGATGGGTTTCCTCATGGGTCCTGATATTGTGTTGGCCAGAATCTTACTCCAGAAGATTTCTGTCTGGTCTGGGCTGATCCATTGCCACCAAGTCGAAAACAGCTCAGCCGGTAAGCAGTAACTTCCAAAAGTCTCGAGGACCTTATTGAGTTCATTCAAGTCAGCCGTTGCCCAGGTTCTCCCCTATACTGTCGTCTAACACCTTGGTGTAGAAAACAGGAAGGACTGGGAGTTTGCTGTCTGTGGGATTCATATCGCTCAGTCTGGCTTCAATGGATTTGCCGATCCTCAAAATGTCAGACTTTGATGGCTTCACTGAGTTGCCCTCTTCATTAAGGCTGCTAATCACAGAGCCCTTTCTGCAAATATATTCCAAGAAGAAAAGTGAACACATCTCATCCTGAGTGGGACGCAAGCTCGTGGAATTCCTAAGCAAACTGCTTCCTTGTGAGTATTAACTATTGCTTAGAGAGTTATTAAAGGTGTTTCACATTTAGTGAAAGAGCATCCAGAAGTTGTGTGCCATCGATGTCAACAGTGGAGATCAGAACCTTTATGTGAGAGAGTAGGGAATCTCACAGATGTCGAATAAAGACCACATTTTAATCCTGCTTCACGAAAGAGTGGACATAAAGATTAAATGTGACTGTGCAGTTGCCATTTTAATGTTGTTTGCCTCGTTATATATCCCTACATTAGATAGTGAGGGAAGATGTGAGAGTCAGATATAAAAAGGAGGAGCAAGAGAGAGAGAGAGAGGCAGAGAAAGGGAGTGAGACAGGGGAAGGGACAGCGAAAAATGGAAAGCGAGAGATGAAGGGAGAGACAGGAGAAGAGAGTGACAGAAATAAAGAGAGAGCGGTAAGCTGAAAATGAGAGAAAGGCAGAGAAAAAGGGAAAAACAGAGAGAGTGCGCGAAAGTCAGAAAGAGAGAGAGTCAGAAAGAAAGAGGCACAGACAGAGATGGTAAGAAAAAGCTAGAGAGAGAGGGAAATATGATAGAGCAAGATAAATACAGTGAGAAAGAGCTGGAGAGGTAGAGAAGGAAGGAATTTGGCAAATAAGCAGACAAACAGAATTTCAGAAATCTCAAATTGGAAAGTGTAATAACTTCTTATTGCTAACAATATTCGGTTTGAAACTGTAAACTTCATTTACAAATAACTCTAAAGATGTTACATGCTTGAACGATGCCTAGAGATCAAAAGTCCTTCTTCCAAATAGGCCGTGATATGAGTTCGTTTTTCAGAGGCTTCACTCTTCCACGTGAGGAAGCAGGATGGGCTTTACTTTACAATCATTGAGGAAAGTGTAGTCACTGCTGGGATCTTGCTGTGCACAAATGGTTTTCAATACTCATTCGGCAGAGCGATGGATTTTAAGGATAAATGAAACTCAGGCACGAGTCGAATTCCATTTGCTGTGGTTCAGATTGTGGCTTTGTGTGTACACCACTGTCTGCCCCTGCACCTTCTGGCAAGTGAGAGAAAGAGAGGTGAGAGCGAGGGGAAAACAGAGAGAGACAGGGGGAAAGGCAAAAAAACTGTTGGAAAAGAGCTATTGAAAGGGAAAGGTGAGAGAAGAGCAGGTCATAAGGATAGAGGGTGAATGGTGAAAGGGTGACAGTCAATCAGGGAGACAGAGAAAGAGTAGAGAGTTCGGAGGTAGCAGAGAGGGAGAGGGAAAGAGAGTGAGTGGTGGATAGGAAGTGGTGTTTGAAGAGAGCCAGGACCTTGGGTGGCTCCAGGGTATAGTCACAGCCCAGCTTCAGTGCCTTCCATCCAGAAATAACAATTTGCAAAGAAGAACACCGGGTTCATGATTTAAAAAAAAGTGATCCAAAAGGATCAGTTTCTTCTTCCCGGTTTACAGACGGAGTTTACCCCTTTGTGGAGAGTGAGGAGAATGGAAGGGGGTGGTGTTCCACAGTGACCCTAATCTCAGAACGCACAAAACGTGACCAGAGTGGTTAGCAGCAGGCTTGTGCCGATGGAAGGTCAGGCTGCCCATCTCCTACCTGCATAGGAAGTCATTGCCGCTGGTGGGATCTGGGGACTTACTGTGCTCACGCTATTCTTGTATTTGTGTCCTGATCTCTCTCTCTCTCTCTCTGTCTCTCTGTCTTTCTCTCTGTCTCTCTCTCTCTCTCTCTCTCTGTCTTTCTCTCTCTCTCTCTCTCTCTCTCTCTGTCTTTCTCTCTCTCTCTGTCTCTCTCTCTCTCTCTGTCTCTCTCTCTCTCTCTCTCTGTCTCTCTCTCTCTCTCTCTGTCTCTCTCTCTCTCTCTCTGTCTCACTGCTCAGCTACTTGTTTCCATATTTATTCTTGGAAGAAATGTAATAAAAATACACCAATATGATCTGGCATTATTTTAATTGAGGGAAGGATAGGAAGTGATGGGATCGGCTACAGAAGGAATGTGCCAAATTCGCCACTTCCTCCTTGCCGCTCTGTCTGTGAGGGTTTGGGAGTGAGCTGTAGAAGGAGGGGATTGTTCTTTTTGACTGGCGCCTGTTCTTGTCCCTATGGTTTTAGTAAGGTTCTGTGACTGGGATTGAAAGAGTTGGAATGATTCAAGCTGCATTTTTTCAGTGATCGACGTTCCTTTCAAGACTTACGCCTTCAATTAACATCACTGATGCAGATTTAACTGGATATTAGCATATTGCTGCTTGTGTGATTTGCCATGTTCACAACATTACTGCAGCCTTACCTGCAGAAAGGAGAAATTGAAGGAGAGCAGGGGGAGAAAGTGAAACAGAAGGGGGAGAGATGGGACTGAGGATGTCTCCCACTGTGCAGTCACTGTCCAGCTCCCGTCTATGGAGAAAATCCCCCCACCCACGCTGGGACAATGTGAGGGTGAATCCCGTGCTCTTGTAGTGCTATTTTATGCAAAATATTTTTTCCAATCCTGCCTTCTCTTCAATTCTCACGTAAAATACTTAACTTAGCAGTTGACACTGAGCAGTGCCTGGGATCGTACTGTCTGCAAAATAACCACAGAATTTCATGAAGTCCATCACTTTTAGAAAGATGAATTCATGGGCTGTAAAGCACTCAGGAGGGCTCGAAGTTAAGGCTGTTAACGTGAAGATCGCATAATTTTCCGAATACTGCTGGCAACTTAGAGAGATGGATTGAGGGTTTTCTGAAATTTCAATTAATGTTATTCAGGTCCTGGCCGTCTTTCTCTCTCTCTCTTTTTCTCTATCTTCATTCAATGGCATGTGACGGAGAGACAGGGGGCTTTGTAAGGAGATGGTGAGGGGGAGAAATAGAGATACAGAGAGAGAGAGAGAGCTTGAGGAAAGGGGTATGACTGAGCGAGAGAGATTGCGACAGAGAGACCAGGAGAGTATGAGAGAGGGGCAGAGACAGATACGGAGGTAGGGGAGAGACAAAAGGGTGAGAAAGCAGGGCAGGAGATGGACAGAAAGAGAGAGGGAGGATAAATTGATTAAAATGGCGTGTGTGTGAGGATGAGAGAGGGAGAGGGAAACAAACGTACAATGGGAGAGAGGAGAGAATTATGCAAAGAGTCACACAGAAAAGCAGAGATTGGGGTGGTGGATATGCAGGAAAGTGGCTCAATGGACACGACATATTTGCTGGGGTTGGGGGTGTGAAATAAAGGAAACACGTTTTCCAATCTGCCAACATTTACCAGCGTAACCCTCCCCATACTGACTACTGCCCAGGTTTGTCCCTCTCCCATCCAGGCATCTGTAACCCTCCACATTCCCAGTTAGCCCAGTACTGTCCCTCCCCAATTCACAACGCCACAACCCTCCCCATACCCAGTCAGTGGGAGACTGTCCCTCTGCCGCTCACACATCCAGTACCCTCACCATGATTACTCAGCCCACGCTGGTACTGGCCTGCTGCTTTCATTCTCTCTCTCTCTCACAGTCTCTTACTTTTGCTAACAATCTCTCTCAATCTGTGTCTCGATCACTCTTTCTGTAGATCTCCCTTAATACGCTCCCTTTTCCATCGTCCCGCTCTCTCTCTCTCTCTTTCTCTCTCTCTGCCTCCATTGCTCTCTCTCTCTCTCTCTCTGTTTCACTCAGTCTCTCTGCCTCTCTCTCTCTCTTTCACTCTTTCGAATTGTTACACTCTATGATTCTCTCTCCCACGGCCTCTCTCTCTCTCTTTCTCTGTTTCTCCCCCACTCCCTCTGTGTGTCTCTCTCACTCTGTCACTCTGTCTCCATCCCTCACTCTATCTCTGTCAGTCACTCCCTTTCCCTATTTCCCTCTTTTCCTATCTTCATGACTCTATCTCTGTTTATGTCTCTCATCCTCTCTCTCTGTTTCAGTCTCTCAGTCTCCTTCTTTCTTGGACTGTCTCTCTCTCTCTCACCTTTTCTCTCTCGCTGTTTCACTACATTTCTTATCTCTTTCCCTCACTTAATATGTCTGTCCCTCTCTGTCACCCTGTTTCCCTCTCTCTCTCATTTCATCTGTTTTTTTTGCACTCTCCCATTCTCTCTCTCTTTCTCTCTCTGTCTGACTCTCTCTCCATTTCTCACGTTCACACTCCCTCTCTGTCTGTCTCTCCCTATCTCTGGCTCACTCTGTCTCTAACTGACCCTCTGTGTCCCTCTCTCCCTCCCTCCCTTTCTCTCTTTCTCTTTCAGTTATCAATCTTTGTAACTCTCCCTGTCTCCTTCAGCCTCTCTCTCCATTGCTCTCTCTCTACTTCTGTTGCTCTCTGTCTCTTTTCTACTTCTCTCTCTCTCTGCTTCAATCTCTTTTCTTTCTTTCTGTATCCCACTCTATCCCTGTCTCCATCTCTTTGTCCCCCTCCCTTTACCTCTCTGCCTCTTTCTGCCACTTTCTTTTGTTCTCATTCCCTCGCCCTTTTCTTCCTCTCACTGTCTCATTGTTTTTCTCTCAATTTGTCTCTATCCCTCCATCTCTCTCTATATATATATATCTGTCAGCCTCTCTCTCTGCCTATCTCTCTCTGTCATTCTCTTCTCAGCACCTGCAATTCCCCTTCTTTCTCTGTCTCTATTTCAGTTTATCTCAATCATCGCCTATCTTTCCTTGTTTTATCTTTCTGTCGCTGTCTCTCCCACTAACACTCCCTCTTCAGCAGTCTCTCGCTTTATCTGTGTGTCTCACTTACTCTGCCTCTCTTTGCCTTGCACTCCCTCTCTCTCTGTCTCACTTTGTCACTCTCTCTCTCCCTGTGTCCCGCAATCCCGTTATCCTTCTCTCTGATTCACTCTGTCTCGGTCTCCCTCTCTCTCACTTTTTCTCTCTGCTGCCCTGTCTTCCTCTCTCATTCTCTGTGTTTGTCTCTCTCTCTCTTCCTCACTCACCCTTTCTCTCCCTCTCTCTCTCTTTGTACATTCTCTTTCTAACTCTCTCTCTGTAACTTTCTATGTCCCTCTCTCTAAATCTCTCTCTCTCTGTGTCTCCTTCTCTGTCTGAGCCTCAGCCTCTCTCTCTATCTATCTATCCCTCTTTCTCGCTCTCCAGATCTCTGTCTCCCCCTCTCCCTCTCCCACCCTCTTCGTATCCTTCTCTCTCTCTCACTCTCTCCCTCTTACTCTCTCTCTCTCTCTCCCTATCCGTCTCTTCCTTCCTGTCTCTCTCTCCCTCTCTCCCTGTTACATCCATCTCCCTGCCCCTCTCTCCCTCTGTCTCTCTTTCTCGCCAACTCTCTCGCTCACTCCTTCTCTCTGTTTCTCTCTTACTCCCTCTGTATGTCTCTCTTTCTCTATCTCTGCCTCCGCATTCTCTCCCCCGCTTTCATGCTCTCTCCCAATGCCTCTCTGTCTATCTCTCTCTCTTCCTCTCTCTTTTTCTCCCGCTCCATCTCTCTTACACTCCCTCACTCATTCTCTCTCTCCCTGTTTCACTATCTCTCTTTCTCTGTCACTTTCTCTCACTCTTTCTCTATCTCTTTCTCTATGTCTCCCCTCTGACTGTCTCCTCTCCTGTCATTTCTCTCGATATCACCTTCTCTCTCTGGTTTTCTATTTCTCACTCTCTCTGTCTGCCTCTCTCTTTTTATGTATTTCATTATTTATCCCTCTCTCTCTGTCTCTCTCTCTGTTTTACTGTCTCTCACACACACGTGCACACACACACACACACACACACACACACACAAACTCTCTCTAACACGAGCACGCAGATATGTACACATAAACACTGATGCTCCCAACCTGAAGCAGTTACACATGCTCTCACACGAACACTCAGACACACACACACGCAGAAACACACACACGTTCGCACATTCAAGCACTTGGAGGCACACACAGGCACACACACATACACAGACACTCACACACACTCCCTCACACACACTCACAAACACGCAGACACAAACACGCAGACACAAACACGCAGACACACTTATGCAATCACATACACGATCACTCACTTATTTACAGACACGCAAACACAAAGAAACACAAAGGGAAACTGAAACGCTCACACGAGGCATACACACACACGCATATGCACAGAAAGACACACGTACAGACACACACACACAAACACACTCACACACAGTCGCAAGAACTCAGATAAACACACACAGACTCACTCAATCACAAACACACATTCCCCACACAGACAAATACGCTCACAAAACACCCTTACACATGCACATATCATGCTTACTTGCACATATTCACACATCTACTACCAAAAACAAACAGTCGCACAAACACACTCATACTCGCACACTCACACACGCTTCTGCAGAAATGCACAAACAGACACTGATGCTAACAGGCTCAAGCATTCATAAACACACACGTGAATGAACACACAGAGGCACACTGACACATGCATAAGCAAACTGTCATGAATAAAGATTAATGTGCCTAATGATACTGGTATTCTTTTCAAAAAACTAATTCTAGAGGTTATCTCCGTTTAGGTCTTTGTATGTGTCTTAATTGAATGAAAGCCAGCTGTTCTTGCTGCTTTGGTGCATATTATTTTTGAGATGTTAATTGTATGAACAGTAAGGAAAACAATAAGGTAACGTGTTCATTCGTATTTGATGCAAAAATCATTGAAGACTTCGAGGTAAATCTTGCACATTTCTAGATGAAGCCAAAACAAGTGTTTAATTTGTTTCGGTTTACGAATAAAATTGGTGCTATGAAATGGGTTTCACTTTTAAAGTAGTGGAAGTTCACAAGGCCATGTGATAGAGCAGAAAATTCACATTCAAAGAGAACGCTAGTTATATCAAGTTAGGGATTTGTTTTGTGGAAGGTATTTAAGCCCTAACAAACCAGTACACGTCCAAGCAACTTACACAGGAAACTCGTTTGGAATTCGTAAGTTCAAATGAGCTTTGTCTGGTGTCTATTTGAAGACTATGGGTAACTGTTGCCTTTGTGGGGGTGATTAATTTGGGGATTTGTTAAAAAGTTATTTTAGTAATAATTTGCAGCCATGTGTATGTGTTTAATTTGTTATTACATTAATGCTGTATCCACTTATCTCTTTCTACATATATGTTAGTGGATAATGTTCATACGGGCAATTGTAACCATTTCAGATGATAGGTAAGTCAGGAATGCTAATTAACAGTGAGGACATCAACAGACTTCAGGGCGACATTGACCGACTTTGATTAAATATTCACTCATGGAATGTGGGATAAGCTTACAGGGTCATTATACATTGCCCATCCACAAATGCCCTGGAGGAGGTGGTGGTAAGCTGCCTTCTTGAATTTCTGCAGCCAAGCCATGTAGGTGCACCCACAATGTTTTCAGGAAGACAGTTCCAGGATGTTGACCCAGCGACAGTGAAGGAATGGTGATATATTTCCAAATCAGTATGGGGAGTGACTTGCAGGGGAACTTCCAGTAAGTTATGTTCTCTTCTATCTGCTGCCCTCCTCCATCTAGATGGCAGTGGCCGTGAGTATGAATGGGGTTGTTTAAGAAACCTTGATGAACAGAAGTGAATATGGTAAATGGTACACACTGTGTGACTGGCTTCGGTGGTGGAGCAAGTGAACTTTTTGGAAGTGGTGCTAATCAAACTGACGGCTCTTTCCTGGATGATGCCAAGCTTCCTGAATGTTGTGGGAGCTGCACTTACCCAGGCAAGTGCGGAGTATTTCAACGCAATCCTGACTATTGCCTTCCAGAAGGTGGACAACTTTGGGGAGTCAGGAAGTGAGTTACATGTCGCACGATTCTTAGCCTCTGACCTGCTTTTCTGGACACAGTATTAAGGTGGCTAGCCCAGTTCAGTTTCTAGTCAATGGTAACACTCAGGGTGTTGAAAGTGCAAGGTTCAGTGGCCTTAATGTAATTTAACATCAAGGGCTGATGATTGGATTTACTCTTGCAGGGGATAATCATTGCCTGGAACCTGTGCGGCAGAATTTTACTTACAGCTTGTGATCCAATGCTACATATTGCCCAGGTATTGTTGCATTAGGGCATGATATGCTTCAGTACCTGAGGAGTGGCGAATGGTGCTGAACATTCATCAGCGGAAGTACATTGGTGAAGCAGCTGAAGATGATTTGGCCAAGAAACGGCTCTGAGGAACACCTGCAGTGATGTCCTGGAGCTGTGATGACTGACCCCCAACAAAAGACCACCATCTTACTTTGTGCTAGTTATGACTACAACTAGTGGTGAATTTCTCCGCTAATTCCTACTGATCCAAGTTTTCTGGGTTCCTTGCTCTAACACTCGGTGAAATGCTGCATTGATGTCAGAGGGGATTCACCTTCTACTCACCAAGGGCGTTAAGCTTTTTTGTCCATCCTTCAACCAGGGCTGCAATAAGGCCAAGAGCTGAGAGGCCATGGTGGAGCCCAAACTGGGCATCAGTGAGCAGTTTCGAAAGTGCCGCTTGATAGCACTGTTGAAGGTCGCTTAAATTAATTTAATGATGATCGAGAGATGACGGATTGTGTGGTCATTGCCTGGGTTGGATTTGCCCTGGTATTTTTGTAAAGGACATTGCTGGGAGATATTCCACATAGGTGGGTAGATGCTGGAGTTGCAGCTGTACATGAGCAATTTGGCTATGGGCACATCCATTCATGGAGCACAAACATTCTATAGTATTGCAAGAACTTAGTCAGGGCCCATAGACTTCGCAGTCCCCAGTGCCTTCCGTTGTTTCTTGATTTCACGCGAGGTGAATCGAATTGGCGGAAGATTGGCATTGGTAATGCTGGTGACCTCTGGAGGAGGACGAAATAGATCATTCACTTGGCAATTCTGGCTAAAAAGTGTTGGGAATGTTGCTGCCTAATCTTTTGCACTGTTGTGATGGGCTCCTCCATCTTTTAGGATGGGGATATTTAAGAAGCCTCTCCCTCAAGTGGGTTGTTTAATTCTCCAACACCATTCAAGACTGGATGTTGCAGCAGTGCAGGTTTTACATCTGAATCATTGGTTGTGCGATTGCTTATCTTTGTCTACCACTTGCTGCTTATGTTCTTTGCCAAGCAAGTAGTGCTGTGTTACAGCTTCACCAGATTGACACATCATTTCTAAGTATGCCTCGTGCTGTTCCTGGCAAGCCCTTCTGCAGTATTCATTAAAACATTGCTGGCCCCTTGGTTTGATGGTAATAGTGGATTTGGGGATAGGCCTGGCCAGGCTGTTGCAGATTGTGTTCGGTACAAATCTGCTGCTGAAGGCTCACAGAGAATGGTGGACACTCAGTCTGGAGTTTCTAGATTTTTTTCTAAATCTATCCCTTTAGCACGGACATGGTGCCACACTTGAAAGATGCAATTGAACATAGAGAATTGTGAAGTGATACAGTATGTTAGGAAGGAGAGTGAAAGAATTTATAATCGAAAGTGGACAATTTTATTCAGGTGCAGCGTTAGGGAGACATGGGGGGCTGCAGAGCTCTGTGTTGTGGGAAACGAAAACAAGAGTAGACCAATTTCCAACTTCAGAAACCTGCCCAATCGCTGTCATCCGATTCCTGCCGTATTTTCCACTCGGACTGACATAGAGGGATAAAGGTTGGACTTCTGACTCCGTTTGGATGTCGGCTCGGATTTGAACCCACACGATCTCAGTTGTGGATGCATTTTATTTCACAGGATGAGGACTTTGTTCAAAAGGGCTGCATTTGTTGTCCATCCCGAAAAGCCCTTCTACTGACAGGGTTGCTGTGCCAATTCAGAGGTCACTTAATAGCCAACCACACTGATGTGATTCTGGATCTACATTTAGTCCAGACCAGGTAAGGTTGGGAGATTTGCTGCCCTAAAGGAAGTTCCTGAACCAGATCTTTTTTTTTTTCAATCAACAAACAATGATCATTTCACCGTCACCACTAATGAGACCAGTTTTCAATTCCAGATCGTATGCATTGAAATTGGATTCCACAGGGTGATGTGGTGGGATTCGATCGCAGCTCTCCAGGGCATGAACCTTGGCTTCTGAGTTCGGCCTCTCCAGGTACAGAATCCTGTTCATTGTACCGTAAGTAATTTCTGTTCATGTAACTGATTATAGAAACATTGCGATCCTGAGAGAACTGCCCATTAAGGACATTTCCCTTCCTGTACACATTTGCCATTGTCCGAGTCCATTCTTGTCAACTACTCAATCCTCTGTGTATCCGGCTGTAGCAATCTTTTACTGCTCACCACAAAAATAAACTGAATATTAAAAATCATTACATTTCATATCACACAGCTCGACTAGTGACCACAGAATACATTTCAACCATTTTGTTTTTCGCTCACATGTCAGACCCTCTGATAACAACAACCCCCATCTGATTCCATTAGCGTTCCAACGAGGCAGCAAACTGAACAGCCCAATATTTACCCCTGGCAGAACAACAAACAAAGTCAGTAAAGCTCCTGGAAGTCCTCGCATACTATCTTCATTGTTGACTTGGGACTTGGATTGTCACACTGTCACTTTTCTGGCAATTCTGAGGCCACCCAGCTTGTGCCATGCAAACTGCTTTATCATATGGCACACACAGAACCACACCTCCCCCTCACTAACATTTCATCCCATGAGGTTAATGCTGGGGAACAACATGAGTGCCACACACCTTGACACATTCACTTGCATACCATTATCCCCGGGTGGCAGAGAAAGCAGCCAGGATGCAACAGCACCTCGCTCCACAGATCATGGCCTGCAGACACTACTCACAGAGGTAGACACGCACAGTGAAATCCTGTCCCCTGAAGCATGCAGGTTCATAATGATATCCAGGGAGGGACAAGTATCCTGTTCCAAGGAGCACGGCCTGGACACCATCTTGCCAGAGGTATGTACACACAGGGACGTGGTGTTTCCCGAGTAACCCATGCTCCCTCCGTGAACGCAGGAGGCAGCAACGCCCAGCTTCACAGAGCACTTCCTGGACTTCCGGTTGACTGAGGTAGACGTACACGGATAACCTGTTCCTTGAAGGATCCAGGTTTCCTCCGGCCACCACAAAAGGAGCTTTGATGATGATGTTGGAGGTTATGATGTCCTCTGTTGACGATCAGAGGAAAGGACAGAGTATCAAAAGGATATCAATGGTCTGTTGCACCCTCCCAACATGAGGTAGATGTCCCTACTTGGCATGTAACATGGTATTGCTGCATACAGCATGTCGAGACTTGGTTGGAAATTGGGCACATTATTCTCAGCAACGCTACAAGCAGACTGTGAAAATTGCCAAGCTAACGCATACCATGTTTATGATAAAGGGTGGCAGTGAAGAGAATGATCCGGAGACCACTTGGAGGAATCTTCAATCACCGTGACTCGATGAGACACAAGATCAGACATCCTCTCTTGTTCTTGCAGGAGATAATAAATGCCCAAGGACAGCAGAAGACGGGGATGGTATCCTAACTTGACCTGTGTGGGACAGCGAAACTTAAGTTGTCAGAATACCATTAACGGAATGGGCGACAACTAGTCCCCTCTCCGAGGTTCGCACAGCCCTATTGTTGAAGAAGTTATGCAGTAGTTGCTACCAATGGCCTGATCCTAAATGTCTTTGGTGGACCCATTGTTCTCAGTATACTTGTGTTATTTTCAGGTGCTCTTATGGCAGTGGCAAGTGGTGAGGTGGTTGATGTTTTGAGCTGTGTGTCGAGGGGACAGCCTCGGTCTCTAACAAGCCACCCTCTGGTTCTGAAAATGGCCTGAAGCCGATGTGAATGGCTGACTGTTTCAGGATGATGGTATCGTGGCCGCTGTCAGGAAAGTGGACATTCACCAACATCATTTACTGTGCATGTCCGTGCTGCGGCTGTATGCTATGACAGCTCTTCTGAATGGTCACAAAGCACTGTTGCTCAATCCCGTGAAATAATATAAGAAAATGTTTCTGGAGTGAGAGTTCTTTTGGTTCCTGTGCTTCTCCCCATTGAAATGGGGGCCCAGTAGAGTCACATACACGATCGGGAATCCTGCAATCCTAGGGAAACCAGAGGAACATTAATTCTGCTTCTCCCTGCTCTAGGAGAAAATAATGTATTCACTTCAACCGGTTTAGATAATCTTGTCACCTCATGGATAGATCGATGGGCAGCATACTAAGATATGATGGAGATGTCGGCCTCTTCTGTCTGGAAGGTTCTGGTTCCATAGAGGTTCATTGAAACTTTTAGCTTAACGGCCAGCAATGTCATACTCACCCTGGTATGATGCTCCAGATTGCATTGAAGGATGTGAGACAGCCCTGTAACCATCTCATTTTTTTAATGATATTGGTCTCAGTCACTGATCCTGTGTTAAGTGTAGGCTAGAAAAGTATTCTTGGAAAACCCGGGGATGGTAAAGGCAGCACGCCTCCCTTCTAGTCCCTCTATACAGCTCTTCCCTTCTCAGCAGCCTCTGCTCAATGTGATGGTAATGTTACAGGCCCATATGGAGTGTAACTGCAGTCTCCATACCTCGCCCAGATTTGGGACACCAAATCCTCTTTCCTCCCAGAATTTAAGCATCAGCTCACAACACATCATCCACAAAACCATCCACAGCAACTCCAATACCTGTCGAATCACAGAAGTCAGTTAAAACATGTGAGCTGCATAAAAGATGTCCGGTTCTTTCCAAAACAATAGAGGAGGTTTGTCAACTTGTTAAGGTTATAGTGTCTAATAAAGGCGTGCAGGCACAGGCCAAGTTACAAAGACATACATCAAAGCTGGGACACACTGGGAAGTGAATGGCAACATTTCATGCTTTGAGTTTCTTAAATCCGGCACAATGATCCTGGCCATCCACAAAGGCCAGAATCATAGCCATGGGCAGATATAGAGTGAAGTATATGCACTTTAAAATTAAATTGGATAAAACAATTTGAAGGATCATGAAAAAAGGACAAAGGGATTGGGATTAACCTGAGGATTGAGGCAATTGATGTTTGAAATCATAAGGAGCAGAACATTAAAATTATAGTGTAACCAGACAATGAAACAATTCGGATGTGAGCACAGGAATAATGGATGAAAGGGATTTGTTGGGGGCTAGGATATGGGAAAAATTGTTTGAGATGAGTTGGGGTTTATGAAGGTTGGTAATTTGTTGGGTGACCATTGTTATCCTGGAAAGTCGAGTCTGGATTTTCACCGGTGAGGGTTTATTCTGTTGCTGGGCTGAGGCAGGGGTGGAGATGCATGATATTATGGGGGTGGAAGGGGGCAGGAATTGTAGTGCAGAGTTAGTGGGTCAGTACTCAGCTCGGGGTCAAGCCTAAACGGACATGACTCCAGTATCAAGCTTGACAAATTAACTTTCTTGACTTCAACCTGAGGGTACCATCCATCATGCTGCCTGACAATAACATGCTGCTAAATGCTACAGGCTTCCAAAACTTCTAGCAACTCATATCTAGTTACTAATGCGGCGTTTTGGCCATTAGCAGCAGCAGAATGGTTTGCAACCACAATCTGTGGACTCAAGGCCCTGTATATCCCCTTTTCTATCCTTATCATTATGTATCGGGTCCAAAGAGGAGTCACATAAACTTGCTTCAAAATAACAAACATGATCATCGGGAGCAGTTTAGAATTCAGCAATGGAGAAGCAAAAAACTTGATTAGAGTGGAAAATTAGAGCATGATCGTAAATATGAGGAACATATAAGCGAACTGAAAAAGCTTCTAAACATAAGTAATTAGAAAAAAGTGAAGACAAATGTGGTTCTGTACAGTCTGAAATGGAAGGATTTATAACAGAGAGAAAGGAAATGGAAGAACAGTTAAGCACCTACTTTAGTTCTTTCTTAATGGAGGGACATACAAATAACTCCCCAGAAATACTAGAGAACAAAGGGTCAAGTGATAAGTAGGATTAGAAGGAAATTGCCTTTACTAAAAAAAAAGAGCTCTAGAATTTAATGGAACTGAAAGATGATAAATCCTCGGGGCCTCATAATCTACCTCCCAGGGTTCCAAAGGAGGCAGCCATGGAAATAGTTGATGTGTTGGATGTCATCTTCCAAAAATTTTGTCTACTCTGGAATAATACCAGTTGTTTGGAGAGTGGCAAATGCAACCCTCCTATTTAAAAAGGAAGGAGAGAGAAAAGAGTGAATTACAGATCAAAATTACAAATTTCAAAATCAGCAGTAGGGACAATGCTAGAGTCGATTCTCAACAACGTGACAACAGCACACTAAGAAAATATCAACATCATTTGACGAAGTTATCATGGATTTATGAAAGAGAGATCGTTTTTGGCTAGCCTATTGGAGTTCTTTTTGGGGTTAACTGGCGGAATAGATAAGGGAGAGCCAGTGACCCTGGCGTATTAATATATTCAGAAAGCAATTAATTAAATCTCTCTCATGACACGGCTGATGGTAAATGCTGAGCTGCCCAAATCCCATAGGGAAACTTGAAACAGATGCCAAAAGAATTTTTGCAATTTGATTAATATGAGGAGTGATTCGGAAATCAGGAAGTGACGTCCCCAACGTCGTGTGCTAATATTAGAGTTTAGTAAATATTTATTAAAAGAATAAAGAAAAAAATAACATTTGCACATCTATAGAATTACAATAATTTTCCCCACGTTGTTTTTCCTTGCGGTGTTCTCTGAGGCTCACAATAACTGGTTCTTCCAGTCTGGTCTTCTTCACTGTTTTGTGGGCGTGCTTACCAAATGTTCCCTCTCTACTGGTACACTTGATCAGTTTCTCTGTCCTCTGGGAGTTCTGACCTGCTACACCTGCTTCTGGGAGATCTGACAGCAGACTCCTGCCTTCTGCGAGATCTGTCCAGTTACTTCTTGTCTTCTTGGAGATCTGACCAGCTGCCCTTTCAAATTGGCATCAATATTTTCTTAAATGTATTCCTTCCCTTTTGGTTCCTCTTTTGTCTCAACAAGTTTCTTTGTAATGTTTTCTTCTCTGACTTCAATGGGCTGTTTTTACTTTAGTTTTAGGTGTTTTTAAAAAAATATTTTTACCTTATTTGATTCCACCTTTTTTCTACAACCTGAATATATGCTGCTACGGACTAAAACATCTTAATTCATAATTTCTGCTCTTATTGTTCCCTGTAAAGCCCTGATTGAAGTTCCTCTTACATTATTAACATATCAAAACCACTTCTCGCTTCTGGCTGTATGCTCTTGCAATCACTCTAACTTTTACGTCAATTACCATATTTGCAATGCCAACAGCCTGAATACCAGTGCATAATAATTCAGGCAATTTTATTAACAGAAGAAAATGCTACAATTTCTTGCTTTCTTGACATTCAATATAAGAGATTAGTGTGTAAAATTTAAGAACATGGAATGGGGGATAATATATTGGATAGAGAATTGTATAGCAGAAAGGAAACAGCAAGTAAGAATAAACAGGTATGTGTTCAGAGTTGCAGGCTGTAACTAGTGCTGCACTGCAAAGTTCATTGCCTGGATCCGGCAATTCCCAACATATATCAATGAATTGGAACAGGGATCCAAATATAATATTTCCAACTTCGCTGATGACATGAAGCTTGATGGGAATATAAGTGATCAGAAGGTTGTTAAAAGGCTTCAACTCAATTTACCTAAGTTAAATGAGTGGACAGATACATTGCCATTGAAGTATCACGAGGAAAAGGGTGAAGTTATCCACTTTGGTAGGAAAAACAAAATGGCAAAGCATTATGTAATTGTTATAGATTGGAAAAATAGACCTGTGTGCCCTTGTACGCCAAACATGGAAAGCAATCATGCTTGTGCAGCAACCATTTAGAAGGTAAATGGTATGTTGGCCTTCATTGTGACAGGACTTGAATAAAGGAGCAAGGATGTCTTACTGCAGATCTAAAGGGCCTTGATGAGGCCACACTTGCATGATTTGCCTTCTTGCCTAAGGAAATATATACTTGTCATAGAGGTAGTAGAGTGAAGTTTCATCAGACAGACTCCTGGCATGGCAGGATTGCCATATGAGGAGAGTTTATGTCGACTAATCATTTACTCCCTGGAGTTAAAAGAAGCGAGACGGAACCCCATTGAATCGTATAGAATTCTGACATGGTGGCACGAATTAATGCAGGTGTTATCTTTCCTCTGGATGGGCCATCTAGAAAAATGGTCATGGTTTCATCATACGGATGGGTAAGTTAAGGTGGAAATGAGGAGAAACTTCTTCACTCAGAGGATGTGGAAATCCCTACCACAAAAGGCTGTGGATGCAAAGTCTTCAAATATATTTTAAAATAATAAATATATATGATTTATAGACTCTAAAGTCATAAAGAGGAATGGGTGAGAGTATGACGCTGTGTTTGGGGGGCACCCATGTTCATACTGAATGATGGAGCAGGCACAAAATGCTTAATGACCCACTCCTGCTCGTATTTTCGCTGTTTCCTATGTTTTCCATTTCCTTCAAAACCGTGGGACCAGCTGTAGTTCAATGAATATTGCAAGAGTTCAGGCCAGGACACACACCAATTAATGAGCTGTAAACCTGGTGAAGCTTCAACATAGGGCGAATTTTGTGCCAAACAGCAAAAGCAGTATGTGGTGGATAGAGCAAATAATTTCTACATCTATCGGGCGAGATCTAAGCTCTGCAACACAGCCATATTGAGTCAGGAATAGTTTGTCAGTTGAACATGTAACTGAAGGTGTAAGCTCCACAGATACCTCAACTCTCAACTGGCGAGAAGCCCAATACATCAGTGAAGAAGATAAAGCCGAATCATTTGCAACAATCTTCAGCTTGAAGTGACAGGTAGATGATTCAACTCAGCCTTCTCCGGAGGTCCCATGCATGACATTTCTCAGTCCTCAGCAAATTCGTTTCAATCCATGTAAACCCAAGAACTGAAGGCAGTGGATAACTGCAAACGCAAGGGACCATGATAATATTCCAGCTGTAGTACTGATGACCTGTGCTCCAGATGATTAGTGCCCTGCCAGAGCAAATCTTTTGCATTTCAGCTATAAAGTTTGCATCTACCGAAGATGGAAAAAATATCCAGATACCTCCTGTCCACAAAATGCAAGACCAATCCAAGCCAGACAATTACTGCTCAATCAGCCTGCTCCTGATTATCAGGAACATGACTAAAGTGGTCATCAATAGCGCTATCAAGGGGCACTTACTGACAATAACATGCTCATTGACACACAGTTTGTTATCCAACTGAGTCACTAAATTTAATTCTTTATCATATTACAACCATTATGCAAAGATGCAAAGAAGAGCTGAACGCAAGGATGCAATAGAAAGGAAGATTTTGCCCAGCATGACATCAGAAGCATTCGTAAAACAGGTGCCAATGAGAGAGTCAACCATCTCAATTCCGGGATATCATTTCATGGGTTTCTCAGAGTACTATCTTAGGTTCAGCAATCTTCAATTAATTGTTCAGTGACAAACCCTCCGCCATATTGTTCGGAGTTAGATTTTAATTGTTGATGATCGCACAATGCACAACATCATTCGTAACTACTTGAATAAAGAAACTTTCTAGCTCATAATCATCAAGACCAGGACAACATTCCCTCTTGGGCTGCTAAGTGGTAAAGGGCAATGCAGCGAAAGCTTCTGCACTGAGCGAGCGGTCACCCAGCCACAGGAGAGTCATAAACATGTAATTGTGTCTGATAGAATTGGCATTGTGCAGCGCTAATGTGAGGAACTTGGAGCAGGAAGTCCAGAAGGAACTCTAGCTCACCACAGCCTTGTCTCCCCGATCTTTTACTGTTAACTTTGGTATGTCAGTAAAAACTGAATAAATTGATTATATATACACATGCACATACAACATTTTCACAGTGATCAGGTCATCAAAGCTCTGATACATTTTTAAGTTACAACCAATGGCCCTTGCTAGATTTCTCCCCCGACTGCGCTCAGTAATCAGCGACATTACACATCAGCATGATCCCATGGAGAATTAGCACTTTCACACATACTGATGTACTGAAGAATATGTTCCTATTTTTTTTAAAAAAACTGGCTTTAAACACAAATGTCCTTGAACAGAATTAGGGAATGGAAAGTTACTTCAAATGAAATATCGATCTATTGTGATTAGAGTATTAAAACGAGTTGAAATCTAATATTTTTTAAATCCAATAAACAGAGTAAACATTCAATTATTTGCCCGCAAATAATCTGAAAAATACATTTATAGCACAGGTAAAAATTTAATTACCTGATTATTGCAGAGTCTGGTCTTAACAACAGATACCGAATAACGCACAGTGACATTACAGGGCTGAAAAACAATGAGATCCAACGTGTTAATTAAAATATAGAAAAGCACATTTATTAATAGCAGAGGGTGCAAATGATTGCATAAATCATGGGAAGAGGATATTTTGTGATTATGTTCTTGAATAAAAATGAGATGTTTACCATGATTATTGGCCTGAAGAGCAATTTGACGTTCCCTCCAATTATCGTATCTTTTTCAGTTCATTTGAGTATCAGTGTCACTGTTGTCCTCAGAGGATTAGAACATCGACACCAATGAGCAATGTAAACAATCACTTTTTAAAATTATTTCGTAAACAATAATTAATCTCTTGGATAATAATCCTTCTACTTGCACTGTAACTATTGGAACGAAAATGCTTTGGAATTATAAAATGATTATTGGTCTGAACAATGATTTATTGTTCCGTCCAGCAATGGACAAATAATGTTCCGTAATTATCTTTTGGAACAATAATTTGATGCCCATTGTGATTATTGGGTTTTAAAAAAATACACTCACTGTGCTCACCGGCTGAAGAATCATTCGAAGTTTCCTGTATTTAACTTGAATATGCCCAGTAATATATAGACAGCTTTGACGGCAACATAATTATATAGCACCGTGACTTATGAAGACAGTTTTAATTAAATATTCAGCATTTTATTGTAAAGAAAACAATTATATATTTCCTCTAAACATTGCACTAAGCATTATTTAGATACATTCTTTCTCTAACAAGCAGCAAGTCGTTATCTATTGTAAAGATTGCTCACCAAGTGTCGTCAAATCAAAAGCTGTACTTGTACGAACAGGTTATATGTTGCTTGTGATGACTAAAGATGGAAATAACTATTAACCTGAGCGATTGTTATACTGAACAATAGTAAGGCATTTACTGCGTTCATTAGAAAGAAAGATATGCAAATCTTCACGTTTTTTGTTGGACTGAACAGTGTGGACTCAATGCAATTATTGGGCGGAAAAAAATGGAACGTGGATTCAATCAATTGGGCGAGAACCATGGCCGAATTTACTTTGGTATTGAATAAAAATTATTCGCTGTGTAGTAAGATCAGAGTTTTCCCCCACATATTTTTATATGTGCCGTCTTGTTGGACAGAAACAAAAATGTCTACGTTTGGACATAAAAAAAACAATAGTTAATCTCTTCAGTGCCCGATTCGGTAATTAAACACTTTGTGGCGATTAGACAGATCTGAATAATTCACTGTTCACTAACTAATCACTTAGCTGATTGGACAGATTAAAATATGTTTATTTAATCTCGATATTGCGCTCTTCATTAATTGCGCACTTACCGTGTTAATTGGGCAGAACAAGCAATATTTCTTCAATCTACTTAATACCCTGTTCATTAATTTCACACTTTACTTCTGATTAGTCAGACAGAACAATATTTACTAAAATGCTTATTGAAGTATTCATTAATCATATAATTGCTGTGTTCATTGGACAGGAAATGTAATAACATTTATTTATTTTGCTGCTGCTTTCACGCGGTTGCTCCTAAATGCGTCCCCAAAACCCTGGCAAGTCATTCAGTTGTATTAACCCGCTACAAAGCCACAAAAAATGAATGAAGCTGGGCGAACCGCCGGATGATTTAGGCACTGGAAATGATAATGGAACCTCAGACTTGTCGACCCTGAAACACTTTCCTTACTAACATCTGGGGCTGGTGCCAAAATAGTCTTACAGACTAGGCAAGCAACGTAGTTATCCTCACAGAACCATACTTTGCAAATTATGTCCCAGATAACTTCGTAACGATCTCTGGGTATTTCCTGCCCCACCGGTATGAGAGGCACAGCAGAGGTGGCTGCACAGAGGTATACAGTTGCCCTTGGAGTTCAACTTCAACTCCAGACCCCATGAAGCCTCATGGTAGCAGGTCAAATATCTTAAGGAAACCTCTTGCTGCTTATCACGTACTTCCAAACCCCCCCACCCTGCTCAAGCCCCTCTCAGCTGATGAATCCATGCTTCTCCATGTTGAACACTTTTTGGAGGAGGCACTGACGGTGGTAATTTACTCTGCATGGGGGACTCGATTTCCATCATCAGGTCTGTCTCTGTAGCACCAATATTGTCAGAAGTGACCGATTTCTAAATGAAATAGCAGCTGCAGAGAGATTGTGGTGGGTATTGTTGGAACCAGTAGGATGCAGTGGTCAGAGAAGAACACTGGTGGCTCTGACTGCGAATGCATGGCACACAATCAGGCAGTCTATCCTGGAACAGACTGACCCGGTTGGCCGGGACCAGGTATACCTACACTGCAGGGTTGCTGAAGACGTCGTGCAGCTTGGCATCCTTAACTGTTCCCATCAGGGATCTGGATGTAGCATCCAATCGGCTGTCGGCTCTGCCAGATCGTCCAGCCACATCGATGATGCAGTTGAAGTCACCGCCCAGAATGACCGGCCTGGAGGTCGCCAGCAGCAGTGGGAGCTGCTGAGAAACCTCCAGCCGCTCAGCCCCTTGTGACGGGGCGTAGACATTAATTAACTGGAGTGGAGCATTCTTGTACATTACGTCTGCTACGAGGAGGCGCCCGCCCACCACCTCCTTAACCTGGGAGACATTGAAGCTGCCTCCCCGCAGCAGAATCCCCAGGCCAGAGGAACGAGAGTCGTTTCCTCCCGACCAGATCGATGGCCCATGGGACCACCATCATGACCATTGCCTGTAGGAGCTGAGGTGCGGTATCGCACACTCCTGTAGAAACAGCAGGTCAGCTTTGACCTTGGCACTCAAGTTCTGTCGAAGGGTCATGATGACTCGAAACGTCAACTCTTTTCTTCTCCGCCGATGCTGCCAGACCTGCTGAGTTTTTCCAGGTAATTCTGTTTTTGTTTTGACCTTGGCAAGGTAGTCCAAGGTCGCAACACATCGCGTAGTAGATTTAATGCTACGCACATTTATGGATACAATCTTTACACCCATTTTAAAGCAGTTAGTCGCTTACCAAACCTGTTGTCTCTGAGAGTTCCAGACCTTTAGTCTCCTCCTTCATACCCGTGGTGTGCTCAAATTGCCTCACTTTGGATGGGCTGAGGAAACTGCCCTGAATCTCCCCATTGGCGATGTTCTGCTCTGATGGCATCTGGGTGTCCGTGCAAATAGCGGCTTTGAAATTACCTTTGTTGGAGAAGCTTCTCCAATCCTCTCCCCCTCTAGGGCGTTGCTGCTCCTGGCTTCCCGGAGCTGGGGTGCGCTGAGCATCTGACTGCTCCCAGATTCCTGAAGCTGTGGTGCGCTGGCATCTTCGGGTTGTGGGCAAAGTTGGGGTGCGCTGGTCTCCTCATTTTCTCCAATGTTCTAGAGCTCGGGTGTCTCGTCCTCCAACACCCTAGAGCTTTGCTGCTTCTTCTGTTGGTGCCGCCTTGGCCCTTCTTCGTCCGAAGAACAGCTGCCCTTGTCATCCGAGTCGGATGGGAGACACCTCTTGCCACTTCTCTTGGAAATGGCTTGGTTACTTCTCAGCCCCTTCTTCCTTTTGGCTCTCTTCACCGTCTGCGACTCCCCCTGCTGCTTTTCCACTGTTTGCCTTCTCCTCGTCCATTGAGTGGGAGGTTGAGGGGGCAGGGCTGTTGATTGGCTGTCTTTTGCCTCAATATTTTCCTCCACCTTGTCTCTCTCTGTGTCACCCTTTGTCCCGTTGTTCTCCCTGGGTGCCTTGGTGGTTGGTGTGACACGAGGCATTTCTTCTGCTTTCTCCTCATTGGCTTTGGCTGCCTGTGCATAAGTACAGCAGCATTTGGGGCAGGTCTTGCAGAGATGACTTGCCTCACCACACAGGTTGCAGCACTTAGCCTGTTTACAGTCTTTTGTCTGGTGCCCTTCCTGTTTGCAGTTCTTGCAGAGGACGGCGCTGCAGTTTGCCGCCACATGACCAGATTTGCCGCATGAGCGACAAAGTTTGGGCTGCCCAGCGTCGACAAGGTAGCCACGGCTTCTCACGATAGTGAATCTGGGAGGAGGGTGGAAGAAGGCTCCCTTACCATCGGTCTTGAGCGTGACCTTAACCTGGCATTTGCATGTCCAGATCCCCAAATTGTCCCTAACCTTGGTGCAGCCCCCAACCTTATCGAAGTACCTGGTGAGGAAGGTGAGCACGTCGGCAACAGGGACGAAGGGGTTGTAAAGCTGCACCGTCACAACCTGGTCCTGTTGCAACAGCAGAGCAAAGAGTGGCACCACCGTCAGGATCTTCATCTCCGGCAGGTCTCTCTTCTCCTCGAACACCTTCAGGAACTTGACGCAGGCTGCCACTCGCTTCAACATCACATCAAAATATCCAGCGCTGGGGAAGTCCTGCAGGCAGTAGATCTCTGCAGCTTCGATTCGACACCACACACCTTTAACAGGACCCTCGTGGTTAAGAAGGCCCGATACACAGGTGCTCCTTCTTCGCTGCCCTTCACCATGACAGGGATGGTGCTAGGTGCCCCATAGGGATAGGGCTGCAGAATGTGCTTCTTCTGGGGGTGGGGGGTGGGGGAGCTATCGTCCCAGATTTGAGGAGGCGGGAGGAAAAAGTGAGGTTTTATCCTGGGACCACAATTCATGGTGTATTGACCCAAAAGCCACCACATTAATGATGCATTGCCGGGATAAACTGTGTTTCCATGGTGGGCGGGCTCTCATTCGCCCAGCACAGTTTGACCTAGCCATTTCCTCATGGCACGTGCCATATTTATGGATACTTCTCAGTGCTTCCAGAGCAGGGCTGCTGCACAGAAGGGATGGCCCAAAAATCAAGAAAACTGTACAACCCCTGGTTTAATGACGCATTCATGGAGTACATTTTCAATGCAGTGGATGCTGGATGTGATATTTTCTCTCCATGATATAGCTGCAGAATGAACCGCAGCATCACTGATCTGACTTGTGAGGCAGTGGAAGGATTGGGTAGTGCCCATGCCCAAAAACAGAGGTGAAAAAGCTTGTGCCAATAAAGTGTGAATGATCTCCTTTGTTCTGCCAGGGTAAGTCACACTTCTCATCATTCTCGACTCACACACACATAAACCCATCACACCCCCATAGGCCCCTCATTCATTGACAGCTCAAGGTACATCGCCATTCACTCTGTCAGCAACACCTTCATTGTCCTCATTCTGTCCATGGGACCAGTCAACATGCAGGCATTCTGATCACCTGGCATGGCAGGTATACAGCAGCATCGGCTCCATGTATGTTCCTGCAGGACAAGCTGGCACACAACAAGAGGGAGAGGTCTCAGACCAGGGGAAGGATGCCGGAAGGCAATGTCCCCATGCACTTTGGAAGAATAGCCATGCACTTGGCCGGTGAGGATCTTAACCATTGCTGCGCTCATGGTGATGTCAACAATGCTCTACCAAGTGAGGAATCAGCAGTGCAATATCCATCAGACAACAGTGCAATAGGTGGTGTGAGATGTTTCACAGGCCACTGTCATGCAAGAATTACCTAACCTTGCTTTCAAATGAGCATCTGCAAAGCAGCTGAAAAAGCCCACGGATAATGGCCTCCAGTGAAGCACCAATAATCCTCTGAAGTGGAATCGCAAACCACCCTCACCCCTCGCAGGGCTCACCAGAGCAGAGGGTTCTAGTCCTAGATTAGACTCGGGGTATCAATCTGTTGATCACATCACAGAGTCTGATTGACAGCAGGTGGGAGCTGGTACTTCCCAGGTCTCTGGCGGCCAGAGGAAACCTGAGGGCATGTCAGGTGACAAGCCTCTGAGCTTTGACACGTCCCAGTTTCTGGAAATGCAAAAGCAAGCTCGGGAACATCAAGAAGGGATTAGTGTGGCATTCTTTAGGTTGGAAGGCACGATGGAGGAGTCTGTCCGATTCTGGTCTGATGTAATAGCTTTAAAGGCCAAAGTTCCAAGGTCTAAACAGGCAGGGTGTTGGCCGACATTTAACCATGGTCCAGAATATTAGTCCTGCACTGCTGTGCAGTTTGAACGCCATCTTTGATGTGATAATAGGCAATCAATGGTTTGTATTTGAGACGATGCGGGGCAGCTTGAACACACATCAGCTACCCCTTCTCATAATGGAGTCAGCCAGGACCCATCAGGCACCCATAGTTAGGAGGGGCAGCAGGTGTAGACCTCGGAACCATCCACCCAGATGCCTTCAGGAATGTCTCGCCGATCTGAATCTCCTCTTGCTCGGACCATAGCAGCCCCAGCTTCACACACCGAGGAGGCTGCCACTGCCACATGGCAGGTACCCAGAAGCAGGGCATGCAATACAAGTTTCGGCCCTCCAGGTGGTAGTCTTCAGAGGATGCCTACCCAGGTCATCACTGACAGGGCACAGCTGTCAGGTGGCTGCCTCCACACTGTGGATGGTTGGGAGGTTGGGGGGGGGGGTGGTGGTGTCAAAATGTCGTAGCAGCAGGGATGTGAAGTTTAAGGTGTTGTTGATGCATAGTCTGAGCACATGTTTTAACCACTTGTAAATGTTCTCTCTGGCAAATTCCTCTAAAAAAGTCTCCATTCCTATATCTCTTTGTTGTGATAATTAGTGTTCATATACATAGATTTTAAAGTTCGATTCCTGCACAAGGTAAAGGCGGGTGCCTAAGGCCATGTTTCTTTCGTGTGCTTTGTGAGAGCTTCAAACCAAAGTGCTGGCCACATGACCTCATATTCTCTAGGCATATTACTGATCTGTGCACATTGATGGTGCTTGTAATTGTTGCCAGAATGTCATGGATAGCATCTCAAAGTTGTACCATTCTCCCTGTGTGTTTTTAGCGCCATTAAGGCTGTGTTGTCCCCCAAATCAACAGCATTTGTGGCCAGTGATGCTGTTCTCCTGAAGGGGTCAGGTGCTTATGGGTGACCAAGGGTCAGCTTAGTTTAACGTTTGGCAGCATTATCTCCATGAAATGCCCCTGATCATTGAGCACAAGTGATCTGCCCCTGGCCAGGGAGCAGCCAGACAATCACAAAGTAATGTCGTCATCCTTCTCCTGCAATTGAGCGACGACAGGGACCTCCATTGTGTGCCCATGACAGGATCATTATCGCAGAGGGATATTTGCTTCTATCAGCCAGAACGGAGCCAAATGTTCACAGATGCAACGTGAGGATCTATGTTGTCCCCTAACTGCATGTCGTCATCATCATCCATGAATCAAGCAGCTATGAGTGCCTGCCGAGTGACTCATAGTCATCATCATTGCCTTGGAGGACATCTCCAAACTCATTCACATTGACAACCTATTCTTCGGAGGAAAACTACAGCTCTTCTTTCTCCTCCAAAGCCAGTTGCTCTCCCTTACCAGATAGAGGATTTAAAGGGTGCAGCAGACGACCACTATGCGTGACACCCTCCGTGGACTATTTGCAGCGCTCCCCCAAACCAGTCCATGCACCAGAACTTCACTTTCAACATCCTGATGTTTCTTTCCAACAAGGTGCGAGTTGCATTATGAACCTCGCTTTAGCTTCTCTCTGCTGCAGTCTGAGGCCTTCGCACTGGTGTCATTAGCTACTTCCTCTGTGGGTAGGCCTTGGCTCGGAATAGCCACCCCTGCAACCTCTGTGAAAACTGGAAGGCGTCAGGGATCTTTTACTGACTGGAATGTAGTAGCCGTGGAGGCTGCCTGGAAACCATGCGCAGACCTGCAGGATGTATCTGTGGTGGTCGCACAACAGTTGATCACTCAGCGATTCAAAGCCCTTTCAGTTGACATAGTTGCATGTTTTGTGCGACAGAGGCTGGAGCACCATGTGAGTGCAATCGCTCACGTCCTACTTCCATGAGAAATCTGAGGCCTGGTAATATTTATGCAATTTGGTCTCTCCTGGTCTCGGGCAAAATGCACAATGTTCTGGGCCCACCAATGTTTGTCACCCATTACCTCATGGATGCAATTGTGGTTGAAGGTTTGTGAAATTCCACAGAAGTCCACAGTGGAATCATGAAAGGAGGCACTGGAATATAAATTGAACTCCATCCTCACGTTCGTGTCCATGGGGAGTGAATGCACTCCATGTCCCCGTTGCCCAAAGTCCTGCAGAATGTGGCAGATGTTGCCGACCAATTCCCTTGATATGCACAGACTTCCGCGACATTGGTTCTTGGTATCTTGCAGGAATGAATGGTCGTGGCTCTAGACCCTAGGCCTAACTAGGCACCGACCACTGGCAATGCCTCTTCAGAGGCGCATGCATGAGCCCCTGTTATTCCTTCTACCTGAGGTTGCTGCTCTTTCCTAAGCACAACCATTCTGTCTCTCCTCCATTGTCGTTGTTCTCTGCTCACCACGAGGAATGCAGCTAGTTCACCACTCTCCATGCTCCTGATGAACTCCTTCTGCAGGATGAAAAAGACAGACACGAGTTTTGGCTTCCGAGTTGTTGGAACCTGTCCTGGTTAAGTCTGTAGGCCCATTAACGAGATTGCTGGCCAAAAGTCAGATTTCCAGATTGGCGAACACTGCATAGGTGCCAGATAAACAATGTTTCTTTACCCTAATAAACCTGACAGGTTGGAGGCAGCTTTGCCCACTGGACTGCATGCTCTGCTCTCAGCTTTGGCTCAGGCATTGGAGTCATAGAATTTACAACATGGAAAAAGATACTGCGGGCCATCGTTTGAACGCTGGTCCTCAAAGCACTATCTAATCCAATTCCATTTTATCCGCCCTTTGACTGCAGCCTTGTGTACTGTTACGTTTTGAGTATTCATTTGAAAACTTCTTGAGTGTTGTGATGTTTCGCGACTCTTCCAAACTTTCAGACAGTGAGTTCCAGATACCCCAACGTCTGGGTGAAAAAGAAGTGTTCCTCAAAATCAGTCTAAACCTTCTGTCCCTTACCTTAACCTAAGGTCCTGGTTATTGACAGTCCACTGTTGGGAAAAGTTTTTTCCTATCCAACTTACCCCTCAATAGTTTTATCCTCAATCTGTCACCCCAACTTACCTCATCCTACTCAGCTCTAAGGAAAACAACCCCAGCTTACCCATCCCTCTTCACAATTTAAATGTTCCCTCCCATGCAAATTCCTGATGAATCTCCTATGCGTCCTCTCCAGTGAATTAACATCCTTTGTGTCGTATGGTGACCAGAATTACAGACAGTATTCGAGATATGGACTAATTAATGTTTTGTACAGATCCTCATACGCTCGTTGCTCTTGTCTTAAATGGTTCAGCCAATAAAGTCATTTATCCAAGGTGACATCCTAACCACCATTTCTCACTTTACCTGCTGCATTCAATGATCTATGTGCATGCACAACAAGGCCTCTCTGATTGTAGTTTATAGGGTCACAACGTTCACTGTATATTCCATAACAAAAACAAAAATACCTGGAAAACTCCAGAGGTCTGGCAGCATCTGAGGAGAGTAGCACAAAGAGTTGTTCTTTTGTCTGTGTCATCCTTTGGTTATCTCCAACTATCCCTGGCCCTCTATCCAGTTCTAGCTGTGCCACGCCCCTTAAACCAGCTTATATTTCACCTCTCTTTTATTTTTACTTAGATGAAGCATCATTCAGACTCGAAACCTTAACTGTGTTCCTCTCCGCCGATGCTGCCAGACCTGCTGAGTTTTTCCAGGTAATTTTGTTTTTGTTTTGGATTTCCAGCATCCGCAGTTTTTTGCTTTTATCAGCGTGTATTCCATGTCTTGTTAGCCCTGAGAAATATTGCCAGCTCACACTCTCAGAATTAAATTCCAATTACCACTGTTATTAACATCAGACCAGCACGTCAATACTTTCCTGTCGCCAAAGGCTATTCTCCTTTATAATTGCCACAGAAACAATGTTTGTGCCACCTTTGAATTTATTGATGATGCCTCCGACCTTCATGTCTAGGTTATTAGTGTATACCCCAGACAGCAAATGACCCAGCCGCGAAAACCATGGTACACCACTGGACACATTCTTCCTGAAACAAAAACAAGGATTGACCATCACATTCTGACTCCTGCCACGAGTATAATTTTGGATCAGGTTTGCAAAATTACCCTGGATCCAATTTTCCAGTCTCCCTTGCAAGGCATTGGCAAAAGACTTAATGAAATCTATATAGTCTACATGAACTGCATTACCCTATTATGCAGACTTAGTCACGTCTTGATAAATGCAAACATATATATTAGACATGATCTCCCCCTGACAAAGCCATGTTGGCTATCATTGATGAATCCCTAACTCTCCAAGTTGAGATTAATTCTGTCCTTCAGAATGTTTTCCTAAAGTTTCCATATCACTGATATTAATCCCACTTGCCTACGGTTCCCTGGTTTATTCCTAAATGCTTCCTTGAATAATGGCACCACCTTAGCTTTCCTCCAATCCGATGGCACCTCTACTGTGGTCAGAGTGGATTTGAAAATTGGTTTCAGAGCCCCTGCAATTTGTACCCTTGCCTCCCACAGCAGCCTGGCATACATCCCATCTAGGCCTGGGAATATATCCACTTTCAAGCCAGCTAAACCCACTAATATCAACTCCCTTGCATTGCTTATATGTACAAATATTTTATGCCTCTCCCTCTGATTTCTACACATACATCTTTTTTCACTATTGTGAACACAGTTGAAAAGTACTCATTTCAAACATTACCTTTGTCCTTTGGCTCCTGACACAGATTGCCACTTTGGTCCACAGTGGACCCTGCTATTTCCCTGGCTATCCCCTAACCCCTAATATTATTTTAGAATACCTTTGGATGTCCCATTATTTTCCCCACCAGAGTTTTTCGCGTGCCCCTCTTCATTCTCCTAATTTATTTTATTAGTCCTTTAAAAAGTATCTAGATGAGCACTTGGCACGTCATAACATTCAAAGCTATGGGTTAAGTGTCAGTAAATTGGATTAGGTAGGTCAGGCATTTCTCACGTTTCAGTGCAGACTCGATGGTCCGAAGGGCCTCTTCTGTGCTGTGTGATTCTGTGATTCTTTGAAGTACCCATGTCATTTTACATGGTCCTCTCGGTAGCCCATTGTTTTTAGCCCATGTATCTTTCATCAATTTCTTTTTTCGCCTCACACAATCCTATACATTCTTTGACATCCAGTGTTATCTGGATCTTTTAGTCCCACTCTTTACCTTTATGAGGATATTTTGCCCCTGTACCCTGACTATATCCTTTTGGAAAGGACCCCGCTGCGCTGATGTAAATTTTCCTGCAAGTAGATGCTCCAAAATCACTTTGGCCTATCCTGTCTTATCATATTAACTTTGACAATTCCCCTAATTCTGAACATTTATTCCTGTCACTGATTGAAAATTATACCCGTTGACTGGCTTCATTCCCAAAACCCGAGATCCAGCACAACTCCCTTCCTTTCAGGATACTTTTATGTGCTGCCTTAACGAAACACTCCTTGATACATTTTAAGAATTCAGCGATTTCTACACCTTTCAAAATTTGTCTAGAGCAGTTAATATTGGGAAAGTTGAAATACACTACAATTACACTACACACATTATTACCGTCTTAATTTTTCAGGTCTCTGAGATGTGCCTACATAGCTGTACTTCTATCTCTACATGATTTTCGGTATCTACAGTAAACTCCCAGCAATGAGTATGCAAACTTTGTTCCTTTGGGTTTTACAGTCATGGCGCCATTTGAGGAAACATGTAAGTATTTATTCCTCTTGATTGCTGCAATTTACTTATTGGCCAATATTGAGACACCACCTTCTATTTTAGAAGCATCCCCGCCCTCACCTGAAGATTTGATACCCCTGAATATTTAGCTGCCAATCCTGCCCTTCCTTCAATGATGTCTCCATGATAGTAATGGTATCATATCCTCATGTGGTAGTCGAAAATCTGAACTCATCAGCCTTACTTGCAAGACTCTTTGCATTAAAATAAATGCCACCCAGCTTTGTCATGTTCCTTTGTGCATTTTCTTGACTATACGCTCTGCCTTCCAGAGTGACTTCGTTTTTCTTCTATATTTTCTTTACATCACCTGCTACTACACCTCTACTCCATAACCTACCCACCTGCCAAATGAGATTAAATTCCTACCAACAACATTAGTGCATCCCCCTCCCCACCCCCATGCATGCATTTTCCTAACCCACTCTAAAGGCTGCACTGTTAGCTTGACCCATGGGGTAGATTGGTTCTCACCGGGTTGATGGTTTGCAAGTGGCTTTCAGCTCATCCACCATTGACTGCTCCATGGCTAGCTTTACAAAGGAGTTTGTACAACATGTCCAGTCGCCCCACTGTTCTGCAGTCCTTTTAAATGCTCATTATTTTACAGTCTGTGCCCAAGATGTGATAATCCCTGTAGCACTTGGAGGAAATTTCAGGCCCCTGTGTTTTATGATTGAGCGGATAAGCTAGAGATCCAACCCTTTTCATGCGAAGAACGAGGTCTCCCAAATTTCAGGACATTTCAGTTGCCAGCAAATAACCACCCCCACATCAGCACCAGCACCCACCCCGCCCCCCCCCGCCCCCCCCAACCCCCACCACCACATTCCCCCAGCTCCGCCATTGTGTTGTGCATTAAGTCTAACTGCAGTGCAGTGCTCTCACACCCCAACCCGCCAGCTCAGCACAACCGCAGGAATCCCATCCCCCATAACTCGCTTCAACTGCAGTGAAGCCACCCCCATGCACCAACAACTGGCGAAAACTGCAAGGAGGCCCAACACACCTAAACTTTGAAGTCCAGCAAGTGGCCCCCACTAGCGTTATGCAACGTTACTTTGCACTCAACTCCAAGGCAGACTTCCAAATGCAGGCCATAGACATGTTGTTGAGAAACACCTAAGAAAATATAAAGCATGGTGATGATGCTGGTGGGGTAGGCTTATAATGATATGCAGATGCACTTCAATGAGATCCCGACATCCAAGGGAAACAATTGCAACCTGGTTTCACTGTGTCATGAAACTGATTGTTGGGCTGCACACCATATTATGTACCCATGCCACCAAACATGCCGGACGACAGTGGGCACGGGGAATAACAGTTCCACCCCCACTCCTTCTAAAGTTGCCTCATTTAGCTTACATTATCTCTCCTCATTCATGCTCCCAAATGTTTCCTTCACAGGTCCCTGAATTCAGGTTAACCTGCTCCTTGTCTCTCTGTTTCACCAGTCTGTGTATATCCTCCTGAAGATTTGTTATTTCTGTGTATCATGAAGAGCAGTGTCCCAGATACCAATCTCTGGGTAATATCACATTAAGATTCCCTCAAGTCAGAATAACCATCGTCCATCACTTCTCCCTGATTTATATCTATTAGTCAATGTCATATCAACACAAACACTGTCCTTCTTAATTCATGGTGTTCAGTTTCTGTAATAGCTCCATTAAATGACAGTTGATCACTTTGGGATCATACATGTAGTATCAAGTTCACTTCCCTCATCAACCTCTCGTGACTGAGACAAAGAACCCCATTCAGTCTATCATATGCGAATCCCTATTAAAATATTTGTGAATTTGGTAATTTATGCAAACACATTTCCCCCATTAATAATATTTTACCCTTGATTATGACTTCTAATAATGTCCTCCAAGTTCACACAATTCAATAGTTTCACAATATATCGCCGGGTTTATCCTGTCTGCCCTGTAGTTCAAGTGTTTATCCCTCTCTCCTTTTGTAAATAGTTTGGCACATTTACACACTCCAATCCTCTGACACCACTCCCATAAACAAGGAGGATTAATCCAGAATGTCCGCTGTTTCTGCCATTCCTTTCCTCAGTGACCAGCATTCATCACATCCAGGCCGGGTAAATACTTGCCTTTTTTCTAAAATAAAAAGTGTTGGTTTGAAAGGGGGAAATTGAACCTGTTTGTTCAGTGGCTTTAATTAATGTCAGTCTCCATGGATCCTAATTTTGTCCGTGGAGGGTACTCTCCTATTAATAAGGAATGCTTTTCACCGTCTTATCACATAGTTTCAGTGGGAGCATCGCTAGAGACACCAACAGTGATCAGCAGAACCAGATTGAAGGAGACAATAGGTCAGGAGATGACAGCAATAGACTGGAATGTTCCAACAATGGATCAGAATCTCAGAATAACAGATTGGAATGTTCCAACACGGGAGAGGAGTTTATCCCAGGAGTTTATTACCTTTCACAAGGTTGGGTATCTCTAGCATCTCGAATCGAGGACGTACTTATGATTATTCAAGCTGGTTACTTTCCCAAACAAAAACAAAAACAGAATTACCTGGAAAAACTCAACAGGTCTGGCAGCATCGGCGGAGAAGAAAAGAGTTGACGTTTCGAGTCCTCATGACCCTTCGACAGAACTTGAGTTCGAGTCCAAGAAAGAGTTGAAATATAAGCTGGTTAAAGGTGTGTGTGTGGGGGGCGGAGAGAGAGAGAGAGAGAGAGAGAGAGAGAGAGGTGGAGTGGGGGTGTGGTTTTAGGGACAAACAAGCAGTGATAGAAGCAGATCATCAAAAGATGTCAACAACAATAGTACAAAAGAACACATAGGTGTTAAAGTTAAAGTTGGTGATATTATATAAACAAATGTGCTAATTAAGAATGGATGGTAGGGCACTCAAGGTATAGCTCTAGTGGGGGTGGGGAGAGCATAAAAGATGTAAAAAAAAAATAAAATATTTTTTTTTATAATGGAAATAGGTGGGAAAAGGAAAATCTATATAATTTATTGGAAAAAAAAAAGAAAAGGAAGGGGGAAACAGAAAGGGGGTGGGGATGGGGCAGGGAGCTCATGACCTAAAGTTGTTGAATTCAATATTCAGTCCGGATGGCTGTAAAGTGCCTAGTCGGAAGATGAGGTGTTGTTCCTCCAGTTTGTGTTGGGCTTCACTGGAACAATGCAGCAAGCCAAGGACATACATGTGGGCAAGAGAGCAGGATGGAGTGTTAAAATGGCAAGCGACAGGGAGGTTTGGGTCATTCTTGCGGACAGACAGCAGGTGTTCTGCAAAGCGGACGCCCAGTTTACGTTTGGTCTCTCCAATGTAGAGGAAACCACAATGGTTACTTTCCCATCCTGGCTATTGTTGGTGTCCCTGGTAAGTCTCTCTATCATTTTTGTTTTAATTCCACTAACCATGTTTAACTATATTACTGTTCAAGTCATTTTAAATCTGAAGAGATTGAAGCCATTCTCTTCAGTTTGTCACTAACTGCATTCCCTATCCACCGGCTCATCTTCCCTCTCTGACCCATATCTAAGGCTGTTCAAAAGCTACATGCGCCATGTCACCTCAGTTGATATAGAGCCCTCTATTCTCTTCATCCCCAGCAGTGCCCGTTATCACCCCCATCATACAAGAACATAAGGGACAGGAACAGTAATTTGCCATTCTGCAGATCAAGCCCGCTCCACATTTCAATTAAGTCATGAATGGAAGTTTACTTGAACACCATTTCCGTACACTGTTCCCGTATCTCTTAATGCTTTTAGTATGTGGAAATCTATTGAACTCAGTCTTGAATATGCTCAACAGCTGAGCCTTCACAGCCCTGTGTGGCAGAGAATTCTAAAGATGCATCACCATCTAAATGAAAATATTCCTTCTCATCTCAGTCCTAAATGGTCTCCTCCACTTTTATGAGACACTGCCCCCTGTTTATAGATCACCCGGCCAGGGGAAACATCCTTTATACATCTACTGTGCCAGTGCAGAGGATCAGCTTCCTGTTTATTTTTTTATTATTTCCTCAGAGGTCAACCCGAACCACCCAACAATTAGTCTGGTGAAAGGTCGTTGCACGGCTTCTTTGGCAAGTAAACGTTTCCTTAGGCTCGGAGACCAGAACTGCACACAATATTCCAGGTGTTGTCACACCAATGCTGTATATCATCTACACTCAATTCCTCTTGTTATAAATTCCTGAGCTTTCTTCATTGCTTATGGTGCCTATTGTAGCCTATTTTAAAGTGTTTACACTCTCCAAATCCATTTGAAGAGTCTTTCCTCCTCCTCAAAACTGCAGTTCAACCCATTTTTCAGTCATCAGGACAATTGGAAATACTGCATTGAATCCTGACATCCAAATAATCCAAAACAGATTGGGAATAGCTGAGGCACCAAACACTGGTCTTTGCAGTAAGCACTAGTCATTTATTGCCACATGAAATTGACCCATTTTTTCCTGCTCTCTGTTTTCTGTTTGTTAACTAGTTCTCAATACAGCCCAGCATATTTGCCTCAGACACATGTGCTCTAATATTTTTTACTGACCTCTTGTGAGTGAACTTATCAAAAGCTTTCTGAAAACATAAATGTACGCCACCGCCTGCCCCATATCTATTCCGCTAGATATATCTTCAGAAAAATCCAACAGCTTTGTTGAACATAATTTCCCTTTCCTAAATCTATGTTGACATTGCCCAATTATACCATTTTCTAAGTGCCCTGTTATTGCATCAATTATACTAGTCGCTAGCATTTTCGTGGCTACTGAACTTAGGCTCACAGTTCTGTAGTTCGCTGCTCTGTCTCTCTCCTTCCATTTTTAAATGGTTGCATGCCATTTATAAACTTTAAACACGCATGAATATTGCCGATTTTACTAATAGTTGAAAGGCGATATCCGACACATCTCCTAACGGTGCAATAGCCTCTTCCAACACACCTTGATGTTTAGAACTGCAAACATATGAACATACACATTTGGAGCAGCTGTAGGCCACTCGCACATTCAAGGCTATTCCCCTATTCAATAAGATCATAGCAGATCTGAAAGTAGCCCGTCGCCTACTCCCAATAACATTTCACCCCATTTTTGTCAAGAATCACTGCAATAGCTATCAGGCCATGTATCGACATTTACATTAAAGTTGGCAATTCTTATGAGTTATTGTGGATGTGTCTGATGCAGAAACATTAATTAAGTGTTCTAACATTCTTTGTAAACCCTGCCCCTATCTTATGTTCGCAATCACTGTCCATTCCTCTAAGCCTCCAATTATCATTACCTTTATTATTATCTTGATCTGTCACCTTGCCATTAAGCTTTAATATGGACTGTCATACCCACCATCACCACTTTTCCTCTTCATTTGGTTTAAAGCCCTCACTGTGTCCCTGGTGATACGGCCTGCAAGGTCATTATCATCAGCACAGTTCAGGAGAATTCCGCCCCAATGTTACATATTCACATCCCCCAATACAGTTGGCCATGTCCTTCGAACAGGAGAAAAAACTTCTCCGCAGGAGCCTTTCAGTCAAAAATTCATCTCTGTTGTCTTATTTACCCTATGCAAGTTTGCAAATAGCTCAGGCAAGGATCAAGAGATAATTACGTTTGTCTTTAGGTTTTTTTTAATTTAGGGCTTCACATTTCATACTAACAGTGTAGAAACTCTTACCTATGTTATTGATACCTACATGGAGCATTACACACTTTTCTCCAGCCCTGAGGAGATATCCCAAAGCCTGGCTAAAGGCTGAAACACTGCCTTCTGGACGCTCGGTCAAAATTGCAGAGAACACTATCTATCCACCTTACAATTCAGTCCACTACGAGCACTACACTGATTTTACCTCCTCCCACTTGGATGGCTTCCTATACCATGGTACCTTGGCCAGCCTGTTCATCAAATGACAGCCCTTTGTCTTGACAATGCAAGCTGCAGGAACATCAAACGTGTTGCTTAATTGCATGGCATGAGTCTCCTTCAGTAATAACTTCCCAACACACTTACCTTCCTGTCCCACAGTCAAACACCGCTCTCTCTCTGATCACTGAACAAATAATGAAGAATACCAAGGTGGTATGACTGCCTTCTGGAGCAAAGTGCCCCAGTAATGTCCCTGCTCCCTGATATTTCTCTATGCAGCCCGGTTCAATTTACTCTGAAGCAAAGCTGCTCAAGCTGCAGACACTTACTGAAAATTCAGTTGACGTGGACTGATTTTGACACGCAGGAGCACCCACATGTTGCAGCTGAGGAACGTCACGCACTCCGCCATCTTTATTGTGCTTTTTTCCCCCCATAGTATTGTTAGGTTCCTCTCTTCACCGAAATCCCTCACTTGCCAAACTCCTTGTTTCTCACTCGACACACTCAAGCTGCAGCTCAGAAGCTGCTGCATGTATACTCTCACCGCTGATCAAGTTCAGGGACCAGTTTAATCTCGTTCCCTAACAATATTATACATCCACACTTCTGCCCAGTCCAGTTGCTGAATGAACCCTTCACAGTGTCTTTGCTAAATCCGGACTCATCTATTACAATATCATCCATGCCACACAATTCCTGTTACAAACCTTCATACACATCAGCTCATCTAAAGCTCTGCTGTCCCTATCCTAATTCAGAAAACATCCCCTCCACCCATCTTGCATGTGTCCACGGAGTTCCATTGATTAACAATCTGGAACTCCTCAATTTTAACATGTTCATTCTTGTGATTGAATCACTGATTGCCTCTACTCTCTAATTAATCGCATTCATTTGCACATTTGCATAATCCTTGCAATTCATTCCCTTTTGCTTATTCATTTAATTGTGTAATTAGAATGTTAGTGGAAAGATTGTGGATGGTTTTCTGGAAGTCGTGTTGTGAGCTGATACATATATTTAGGAGGCTTGGCCTAAATAGCCAAGTGGTTATGGTACTGGGCTTATAACCCCAAGATCAAGAGTTCAAATCTCACAATGGCAAACTATGAAACAATGTAACTTCATCTGAAACAGATGGAAACAGGTTTACTCAAAAGAGTATCAAGAGTTCAAATCTCACAATGGCATACTATGAAACAATGTAACTTCATCTGAAACAGATGGAAACAGGTTTACTCAAAAGAGTATCAAGAGTTCAAATCTCACAATGGCATACTATGAAACAATGTAACTTCATCTGAAACAGATGGAAACAGGTTTACTATCAAGAGTTCAAATCTCACACAATGGTAAGCTATGAAACAATGTAACTTCATCTGAATAGGAACAGATGGAAACGTGTTTGTACTCGAAAGAGTTATATATATTCAGGCATGAGAGGGATTGGTGCCCTGACTCTGAATGAAGTATGGGGGCTATAGTTACAGTGCACCCATATCTGTAACATAACCAACAAATGATGAAGAGGCTGCAGATAGGGCAATCTCTTTAAAGAGGAGTGGGGCTCTGCCTTACCAATCACACGCTCACTAATGACACTTTACCAACCTAATTTTAACCAAGGAGCAGAGCGTGAGGCAATTCTGATTCAACAAGGAGTTGGTCACAGAGCCATGTCACCTCCTTCAACATCGTCTGGAGCCACATATCAGAGTTACGACAGTGTAGTCATTGGTGTTAAGGCCTCAGTTTCATTGAAATTCTATGGGTAGCGGGGTTTCAGATTCTTTATGTGGCCCTGCCAGGACCCGAGTTCTTTGGGCAGCTTTACAGAAACTGAAAGAAATCTCACTCCAGGAATGTTTATTTGTAATATTATTTCACGGACGTGGTCTTCACTGTCTAGGTGGCCTTGAGAAGGATTAATTAGCTGCCATAATGTACAGTTGCACTAGGAGAATGCACAATTCATCATATTGGTAAATGTGCACTATTCTGGCAAGAGACATGATACCATCACTCTGAAGCAGTCAGCTATTCCCACCGTAGTCTCAACTCCAAGAAGAAGCAGAAAACTACTTCTGGGAGATGAAGGCAGCCTTCTCTATTAAAGACACAAAACGCCCGCTCCCTCACCACTCCTCACTGCCAAAAGAACATGTGATTTTAACACATGTAAAGCGAGAGAAATGAAGCCCCCCAAGGAACATCGTGGAGCAGGCCATTGGTGTGATGAAGCAATGCTTCTGATTCCAGAACTGCTGGAACTGAGCCCTCCAGTAAACGCTGTAGCATGTGTTCAAGTTAATGGTGTTGTACAGCACCTTTCATATCGTCACCATCATGACGTCAAAGGCATTGTCACAAGGAAACCAGAGGATTCTTCAGGAGGAGGAGGAGGCAGGAGGAAGATTTCCTGGACACATTAGGCCCGTACAGACTTCTGGAGAGTGCCTGCTAAGACTGCAGTCCCACCTGGATAGGTTCCTTTTCCCAACATTGACTCCGCATTCTCCACTATTACATCCATCTGAGACTCCCATTATACCACCTCCTTTTCTAACATCATGTAATAAAAACAGGAACAAAAATGCATTAACATATTTACCTTAGAACACATTGAATTATAAAAACAAAAATCAAGCTTTTTTAAAGCGACAATGGGAAAATGTCGTTGAGTAATGTTGTTGATGTGGTGTACATGGACTTTCAAAATGCATTTTGTACAGTGCCATTCAGCATATTTTTGAGAAAGGACATTGCTCATGGAATGAATGTGAGAGTGGCAACATGGATACAAAAATAGCTGAAAAATAGAATGTTGAGAGTAATGGTCAATGGATATTCTTTTCCTGCTGGAGGAAGGTGTCTTGGAGTTCCCCAAGAGCCCGCATTGGGACCCTTTATTTTCCGGGAATATATTAATTATTTAAATCATGGCGTGCACGGAATAATTTAAAAGGGGTTGATACGAGGCTTCGGCCTGTGGTGAACTTGGAGACGCACTACTTGAAACTTTGACCGTACATAGTCGGTTTCTTCACATGGGCAGATATGTTGGAAATGAACTTCAATACGGATAAATGTGAGGTGATGCATTTTGGTAGGAATATCATGGACTGCCAATATAAAACAATGGGGGCATGTTGAGGGCGTGCAGGAGCAGACAGACGTGTATGTATTTGTGCATAGATCATTCGATGTGGCAGGAAAGGTGGATATAGCATTTAATAAAGCGTATAGCGTCCTGGGCCTTACTAATAGGGGAATTGAGCACAAGATCAGGGAAGTTATGCAGAATTTATGCCAGATGCTTGTTAGGCTTCAGCTAGAATGTTACATGAAATCCTGGGCGCAAACGTATAGTGAACATATTGGAGAGAGCACATGGTTTACAAAAATGGTTCTAAGAATGAGGAAGATCAGCTATGAGGATACATTGGAGTTTTTGGGGCTGTTCTCCATGGAGGGAAGAAGGCCAAGGTTAGAATTGATCGTAATGTCCAAAAGGGGGCTGGACAGAGCAGATAGGGATAAGCTGTTCCTGCTCGTAAAGGGATCAAGAAAATGTGGGCTCAGATTTAAAGTGATTTTCAAAAGAAGCAAAGTTGACTTGGAAAAAAACAAAAAAAAACTGTTTTAAACAAATAATGATTCCTCTGGAGTGCTCTGCCTGAAAGTATGATGGATGGGAGTTTCAACGTGGGATTCAAGAGGGTATTAATTAATTACTTGCATGTAAACAGTACCCAGGTGAACGTGGAAAAGGCAGGACAATGGAACGATGGAAGGATGATCATTTGGAGAGCCTGAGGAGGAATAATGGCCGGATGGCCTCCTTCTCTGCGGTTAGGATACTGTGATACTTTGATAACTGAACGATTCAAATTTTGTAATCCCTTAGTTCCTGTCCGGTTGATTCGCTCGGCTTGCCTGCAGCGTCTTCAGCGCACTGTCCCAGTGACTGCAGCATGGCTACTGGAAGGCTGCTGGCATTCATTAGGGGAAACTCGAGGAGATCTTGATGGGTCCCCTTGGGAAGCTCTGGATCTTGGGGGCTCAGGTTCCCATTGCAACACCTCGACATGGGTAACATCAGTCTGATGTGGCTAATGAATAGCAGCAAGGACACTGGCGGAGAGGCAGCAAAGGGAGATTGATCACAGTCATCCTGAGAGATGTCAGCAGGTTCACGCACCATGGAGGCACTGTCACTTAAATAGGTCAGTACCTCAGCAGCACTAATAATCTGCTGGAGCGCAGGATGCTGGACTGCTGAGAGAATCTGCATGTTCCTTTGAGCACTGACCACAACCATTATGGTAACAGTCTGAACCAGCATGGCAGCGAGCACGGATCTCATGATCGTAGTCTGAGCTCCCACTGTGGTGATGAGATTTTGGGTAGATTTGGCCTGTGCTGTAGTGGAAGCTGGGACAATGTCCACCAGATACTGTATCACAGCTGGGACCGCTAGTGCTGCCATGGAGGTAGTGACCATTCCCGCAGGCCCCAGCAAAGTTCCCATCTGAGTCCCTTGCATCAGAACTCGTTTGGAATCTCACCCTCTGGTGAGTTGCCACACAAAGCAATTTGATTTGGCCCTCACCAATCTTACAATTGTAGAATCATCTGTCCATATATGTTTGTTCGGAGTGACAACAGCAAAGACCTGTGCAGACGAATGCCCGTCTTCATATTGAAGGTGGCCTCCATGTTGTTGTATGGAACTGCAATCATGCTAATTGGGATTTGGAACAGGTCAAGCAACTCCAGACTGTGCAACCATTAGGGGTTGGGGGCCACCTGCAGCAGCACAATTGTACTCGAACACAATGTTTAACTACAGCGCCTGGCATATTCCCACTCCACCATTACCACCAAGCCTGGGAGTCACCTCTTGTTCAATCAAGAGTGCAGCAGTGCACAAGACTTAGATAATTTTTTTAAAAAAGTGTCAGCCTGCTGAAGCAACATGTCAGGAATACTTATATACCAAACAGCGGAAGAAGCAAGCGATGGGCAGGGCTAGCTGCTTCAAAACTCAATGGATTACATCAAAGATCTGCAATCTTGCCACATTCAGTGGTGGACTGGGGAGCCTCTTCAAATGTCTCCTTACTCAATGAATGAGGAAGTCTAGCATGTCAATGTTAAACATAAGGCTGACGCGTCAGCTACAATCTTCCACCAGAAATGCCAAGTGGGTCATACATGCAGGAATCCTTTGCAGTGCCCCAACATCACAGATGACAGTCTTAAGCCAATTCAATTCATTCCATGTTATATCATGAAACAGCGGAAGGCCCTGGATAGTGAAACATCTCTGGGCCCTAACAAAACTGTGGCAATAGCACTGAAGATTTGTTCTCCAGAAGGTGTTTCCCTCCGAGCCAAGTTGAACCTGTACAGCTACAACAGTGGCATATTTTGAGCAACATGGGTACTTACACAGGATAAGTACTGAACAGAAGAAGCAGGAATAATCCAGCCTGGCCAATTGGCTTACAAGGCAACATAAGCAAAGCGATTGAATTGGCCATGAACAGTGCCAATAAGGGGCACTTGGTTAGCAATAAGCTGATGGATGATGCTTAGTTTACATCTGGAAAATTCACTAAGCTCCTGAACATGGACAAAGAGCTGAATTCCAGAGGTGAATTGAGAGAGACTGCCTTTGACATTAAGGCACAATTTGACTGAGTGTGACTTCAAGGAGGCCGAGCAAATCTCAAGTCAATTGACATCAGGGATGCTTGTTGTGATTGTTGAATTTCAATCACCGCAGCCCCAGAAAATTGCTGAAGGAGTCCTACAGGTTAGTGCCCTCGGCCCAACCATTTTCAACTGCTTCATCAATATCTTCCTTCCATCATAAGGACAGTAGAGGGGATGTTCGCTGATGATTGCACAGTATTCAAAAACATGCGAGACCTGAGGGGTAAGGAATCATTTTATTCCAAAATGCGACAAGACCTGGCCAATATCCAGGCTTGTGCTGAGAAGTGGCAAATAAGATTGGCGCCACACTTGTGTCAGGCATTGACCTTCTCCGAGAAGAAACAATCCCACTTGACATTCAAATGTGTGTGTGTGAGAGAGGGACAAAGTTGTGTTTGCTTCTATGTGTATGGTTGTTTGTGCGTGTGAGTGTCTGCATGAGAGAGAGAGAAATAACGAGAGGTTTATCTGTGTCTGTTTCTTTATGTGTTTCTGCATGCTCTTCTGTTTGTGAGTTTGCCTGTGTATGTTTCTGTTTATGTTGTAACAGGCAGTCTTTCACAGAGTTGTGTTTTAGTGCATTTTCATGTGAGTGTGTCTTTGCGTGTGAGAGAGAGTTTTTCAGTGAGTGTGTGTTTATCTCTGAGTTTGCATCTACATGTGCACATACATGTGTGTGTCCGTGTGTGCGTCTGTGTATGGGTATGTGTGTATGTGTTTGCATTCGTGTGTGTGTGCATGTGAGTGTGTGAGAGTGTGTGTGTTTGTTGTTGAGTGTGTCAGTTGCTTTGCCTGTGGGTGAGTGCGTGGAAGTGTATGTGTGTGTGTGTGTGAGCGTGTGCTTCTCCTTGTGTGTCGGTTTATGTGTGTTTGCACTTGGCCATGGATATGAGCATTTCTGTGCGTGTGTGTGCGTGTGTGTGTTTGTGTTTGTGTGTGTGTGTGTCGCTGCGAGTGTGTCTGAGATTGTTTGATCGGGAGTGTATATGTGTGTCTATATGTATTGCGTGTGAGTGTGTGCGCGTGTGTGTGTCTGTGTGAGTGAGAGAGAGCTAGACTGCGAGAAATTATTTGTGTGGGCATGTGTACATTTCTGTATATGTTTCAATGTGTGAATCCCTGCATCTATGTGTAAGTTTGATTTTCTGTGCATTTATTTGCATGTGTGATTCTGCGTGTGGTTGTGAGGGAGATGCAGTGTTTCTGTGGCAGGGTATGTGTGTACCAGTGCGTGATTGCTTTTGCTTGTACATGTGTGTCTTTAGTTGTGGTTGTGTTTCAGTATGTGCGTCAATGCACCTTGGTCTGCTTGTGTCTGCTCATATTACAGTGTGTGTTCCTTTAGTGTGTGTATGTGTGTGTGTGTGTGTGTGTGTGTGTGTTTGTGTGTCAGAGAGCATGTGCGAATTTGTGTATATGTTTGTATGTGTGTGTGTGTATGTGTGTCTGTGCGTGCATGTGAATATGTCAGCATGTGTGTTATTTATGCGAATGAGTACATGTGCATTGCTGTATAAGTGCTTCTGTCTGTATTTCTGAGTATATGTGTGCGCATGCGTGTCCGGATGGGCGTGTTTGTGTGTGTGTGCGTGTGTATGCGTGTGTATGCCTGTCTGTCTGTCTATACCTATATATGTGTATTTCTATTCATTCACTGGATGTGCACTTCGCTGGCAGGACCAACATTTATTGCCCATTCCTAATGGACTTTGAGAAGGTGGCGGTGAGCTGCCTTCTTGAACCGATGCAGTCCACGTGGTGTAGGCACACATGCAGCGCTTTTAGAAAGGGAGTTTCAGAATTTTGAGCCATGACAGTGAAGGAATGGCAATGTATTTTCAATTCAGAATGTTCTTTGGCTCTGTCGGGAAACTGCAGATATTGGTGTTCCAATCTATCTGCTGCCCTAGTCCTTCTAGGTGGTACTGGCAATGTGTTTGGAAAATAAAATGATTTCTAAGGAGATTGAGAGAAAGAGAGAGCGAGAGAGTGAGAGAGAGATGGTGGGGTGGGGGGAGGGGTGGAGATTTAGAGAGAGAGCCAGAGTTTGTGCATTGCTAAGTGTGTGTGCATTTTTATGAGTGTATATGTTTCGGTTTCAGGTTTTGTTTGTCAGAGTGGGTGAGAAAAATAGGCAGTGTCTCAGTGACAACGTCCCTGCATCTCATGTACAAACATGTTTCTGACTGACCACGTGTGTTCTTGTGCGTGTGTGAATGTGTGTGATTGTGCTTGAGAATGAGCGTGCCTGTGTGCATATATGTTTGCCTGTTCCTGTATTTATGTATGGCTATGCAGTTACCTCTGTGTGTGATTTAATGTTTGTGTGTGTGAGCGCGTGTGTATGCATTTGTTCATGTGCTTTTCTGTGTATGTTTGTGCATCCGTGTGCACTTCTGTCCATGTCAATGCATGTGTGCGAGCATGTGAGTGTCTTTATCAGTGTTATTGTGTGTTTGCATGTGTGTGTGTGGGAGAGAGAGTGAGGGAGAGAGCGAGGGAGAGAATGTGTCAGTGTGTGTTATTTTCTGTGCGCGGGTTTGAGATTTTGTGTGAGATTGTATGTGTGTAGAGTGTGTTTGTCATTGACTGAGTGCATGCGTGTGAGTGTATGTGTTTGTGTGTGTGTGAGAGAGAGAGAGAAAGATACCCAGAGAGAGAGTGCATGCGTTTCATTTTTGTTTGCCTTTTTGCACGTGTGTGCGTTTGCATTTGTGTGTGTGTGGGTGGGTGTGTGTGCATAAGTGAGAGTCTTTTGCATTCATTTTTACGGGAATGAGATCTTCACTGGCTAAGCCACCAGTTATTTTATATCCCTGATTTCCCTTGATATGTTTCAGTACCTTTTTGCCCTTTTGTGTGTGCGTGCATGTCAATGTGCTCGTGTTTGTTATTATTTGTGTGCATGTGTGTGCTTATGTATGTGTGTTCTGAGCATGTGCATGTGCAAATGTGTCTGTGTTTGTTAGTGCGCTTGTTTTTCTGTTTATGTGTGTGTGTGTGTCGTTTGTGTGCTCCTCTCGGTGTGTGTGTGTGTGTGTGCCTGATTGTTTCTGTATGTATTTGTCTAAGTGTAAGACATTTACATTTATTTCTTATCGAGGTGTGGCCTGCCCTGTCTAGGCTAGCAGTTACTTCCCATCCCTGATTGTTCTTGATAAGTGTCTGACCCTTTGTGTCCTGCTATCAGTATGTGCACGTCAATGCAAACGTGCTTCTATGTGTGTGTGTCTGTGTTTGTGTGTGTGTGTGTGAGTGTTATGTGCATGTTCAGGTTGTGCTTGTGCATATCCCTATGTGTTTCTAAGTTTGCTTGTATTTGTGTTTATGTGTTTGTGTATCTTTCTGTGATTTTCCCTGTGTTTTTGCATGGCTGACTGTGTGCGCACATCTGTGTACATTTGTGTGTTAGTTCACTGGCGTGCGTTTGTGCATTTCTTTTGTTTTGTGTGTTTTTCTGCTTGTGTGTTCCTTTAAGTGTATGTACGTGTGTGCTTCTGTGAATATGCGTGTGAGAGAGTTTGTGATATTATATCCATGTGCATGTATGTGTGTGTGTTTCTGCTTGTGTGCTTCGGTTTGTATGTGTACGTGTCTGTATGTGTGCAAGGAAGATAGATTGTGTTTCAGAGTGTTGTGTGTGTGCGTGTGTTTGTGAGTGTGAATACAAAATGATGAATCATTTACTAATCAAGCAATGATGATACATATAACAATACTCCTCCACCCATATGAATGCTTGACAGGTGTATGCAGTTTTGTAAGGATAACACTAGTTACAAACATTATCTTATACTCGGTTTTTACTGCAAGTACACAGTAGATGTGAGCTAAAAGACAGCCTGTTTTCAGGCACACCACGCACTGAAACGAAGTTACAGATATCACCCTTAGTACTTACTATGGATCTCTCCTCAACTCACCCCTGACACCTGCCACACCATGAACTTATCAGTTTCAGATGCTTTTCTCAGACGCCTTCCTCAATAATTCACCCCCAGGGTTTTGAACTCCGCTTCCGATGTCCCTCTCCCCTAGGTCACCACCTTCATTCAAGCTGTCTTCCATTCAATCTGTCTCACCGACTCACCTTTCAGCAAACCACTGCTTCCCATGGCCATAGTCAAGATTTACCGAACTGCAGTGGCCTCTTTGGACCTTCTGGCCCCTCAAGCCTTTACCACTTTAAGATTAAAGTTCTAAACTTGAAACTCGGAGCCTTCCTCTGCCCCTCACATGTAACTACACTTAACGGGACATTTCCCCAGGTTCCATTCCTTCGATTAACTGGAAAGTATTTTTGTGAGTTTATCTTGTTCCACTCCCATTGAATAAGGAACTTATTTTTTCAGCTTATACACTGCTCTCTGTCCCCTTGCTCCAGTCTCCTTGTATTCCTGCTGTGTCTGTAGGGACTTGGTTAGGCAGGGCGGTGGATGCGGGCGCCGGGGGGGGAGGGGGGAGGCTGCCTTTCTGGATCACACTTGCTAGGCAAAAACTTGATTTTCCAACCTCTTGTTTGCTTTATTAAGCTTCAGTTCGTAAAGCTGTCATTACAAATGCGGGCACCTTTCAACAGTGAAACTAAAACACAACTTTAGCATTTCTTAAAACAAAAATACAACATTAATAACCGAAAGTGAACTTTAAAGCCAAAACAGGCCCAAATAGACACATAACTTACTTAATCAATCTCTATTACCTAACTGTGCATGCATGTGTTTGTGTGTGTGTGTATGTGTTTCCGTGTGTGATAGTTTTGTTTTAAGTTCATTTTTATTGGACGTGGCATATTTTGGAGAGACCAACATTTATTTTGAATCACTGTTTGCCGTTCATAATATGGGGTATCTTTGTGCATTTCTGTGTGTGTTTGTTTGTGCTTGTGTGTGCAAGTGAGCGGGAGAGAGAGAGACTTTGTGTTGTGTGGTGTCGGTGCATGAGAGTAAGCAAGAGACTGCATCCATGATTGCTCGAGTGTGTGAGTCTGAGAGTGTCCTTGAGGTGCCAGTGCATCTGTGTGTGCAGAAGATTGCATGCAAGGTAGCTTGAGCGAGTGAGTGTCTGAACATGTGAGTGGCTGTGTGTCTAAGTGTGTGTGCTTGTGTGTATGCAGTAGTGTGTATGCATGAATATTTGAGTGTGTATGTGTGTTTGTAATTGCATATGCGATTGTGTGTATGCATGTGTGTGTGTGTTTGTGTACGTTTATAAGGCTATGTGCATATTTGTGTGTGAATGTGCCGGTATTCTATGGGAGTCGGTGCTTGTGTACTTTTGTGTGTGTCTCTGTGTGCACTTGTTTGTGCAAGAGTGCCTGTGCATGGATGTTTGAATGTGTGATTGTTTGCGTGTTTGTGTTTATATGTGTGTGTGCGTTTGTGTGCATGTGTGTGCATGTATGTGTGAGCGGGACTGTCTTTCTGTGAACGGAGTTATGTTTGTGCTTGTGTGTCTCTGTGTGTGTTTGTTTGTGGGTGTTTGTGTGTCCAGTTGTGTTTTTGACTGTGAATGTGTGTGTTCGGTCGTCGTCAGAGTATGTGCATGTATGTGTGTATGGGTTTTTGTGCAACAGTGCAAGTGCACTGATGTTTGAGTGTGTGTGGCTATGTGCCTGTGTATTTTCATCTATGATTGTGTCTGTGCTTGCATGTGCGAGTGTGTTTTTGTTTCTGTGAATTGGAATCAATGTGTTCACATATTTCTGTTTGTGGGTGTGTGTGTTCGCTTCTGATTTGTGCAAATGTGTACGTGTTTGTGTTTGTGTGCGTGAGGTTAATACATTTTATGGGATGTAGGCATCGCTAGCTACGCCAGCCGTTAGCTTCAATCCCAAATTGCAGTTGAGAAGTGTGTATGTGTTTCTGTGCATGTGTGTGAGAGAGAAGCAGTTTGTGAGAGATTTCTACTGTGAACATAATTTTAAAAGGCGGTAAAAGTGAACTTATATTCCTTCACTTCACTGTCAATAATGCAGATGGCAAATCTCGTTCTTCCCAGTCACCCCCAAATCCCAATCACTCCTCACTTCCAGAAATCACCTCTGTGTCCTCGTGTTGCTCTTTTGATCCCAAGTCAATTTGTGTGCACAATTATTTCGCTAGCCACCTTCAGTAGCCCCCTCCTCATCTACCATGCTTTTAACTTAATCTCAGCTTCCTTTTAAAATACCAAAGATCATCTCGTTTGTTGTTTCAAGCCCATTTACTTCGTATTGATGCATCAGAGGATGCAATAAAACATTTGAAAATGTCAGCAGCTGGTAAGTAAAAGTGGTAACTTCTTCCTCAGTCTGATGTATATTTTAGTTCATTTATTCCCCTTTCCAAACAGTGAACATAATCACAATTGTGATTCTGAAGTGCAAAAACTGCGGCCTGTGCAAATGTGTCACGTGTTACCTAGTGGCCATGGCAGTGGCTGATCTACTGGTCATTATCCGGGACCTGGTATTGAGACACATTCCGATTGTTTTTGATGAACATTTTTGGTTCCTAGCTTTCATCCCCGTGTGTAATATCCACGCCGTCCTGCTTTATGCAGCCACTGACTGTTCTGTCTGGTTCACCGTCGCTTTCACCTTCAATTGATTTGTGGCAATATGTTGCCCGAAGCTGAAGAATAAATACTGCCGTGAGAAAACAACGACTTTGGTTCAGGGTACAGTGGCTGTGCTGAGCTTCCTAAAAAACATTTTCTGGTATTTCATGTTCACCGGACAGTATTGGATGATGAACCTCCCCTGGTTTTGTGATGTCACACTGGATGTTCAGCTCTCTCCATTCTGGACAACAATTGAGTTCCTGCACCACATTCTAACCCCGTGTGTCCCTTTTTCCCTGATCCTGCTGCTCAATATTCTCACTGTCAGACACATTTTAGTGCACAGCAGAGCCCACAGGAGACTCCTGGCTCTCAGCCATGGGAAGAGTCCCAGGGACCCAGAGATAGAGAGTCGAAGGAAATCGATCATTTTACTGTTTATGATCTCGGCCAATTTCATCCTGTTATGGTCAATGATAATGGTTTATTCTATATGGAGGCAGATGTGGTATTTGCGGTATTACACTATATGGTTAGATTATTGTGTAATGGAATTGTACTTCATGCTGCAGCTCCTGAGCTGCTGCACTAACACTGTGATTTATGCTGTGACGCAGACTCCGTTCAGACAGCAGTTGAAGAATGTGCTGAAATAGCCGTTTACACCAATTCTTCAATTTATTCAATAATGAGAAGAACGCAATCACTCTGATTTCCCACAGGCTGGCAATGTCTGTACAACATCACCATCACTCACACTGACTGCGCAGAAATCCATCTGTCCAAAACTGGGAAGACAATTCCCAGAGAGCAGAAGAGTGTGAGTTCACAGGAACTGAGGCCTAAAAGATGAAATCAAGTCGTGGAAATAACTAAGGGAGTCGAGATCAATTCAGGGTCATCATTGTGGCTTAAAGACAATCGGTAAGAGAAAGAGAGAGAAAAGAGAGAGAGAAAGGAACGGAGAGAGAGAGACAGAGAGATACACAAAGATAGAGAGAGACAAAGAGAGAGTAAAAGAGAGAGAGAGAGTGTTAGACTGAGAGGAGAGTGAAAGAGAGAGCGGGAAGAGAGTGGGATGGTCAGAAGTGGAGGCATAGGGAAAGAGAGAGGGGCAGAGGCACAGACCAAGTGAGCATGAAAGAGACAGAGAAAGACAATAGTAGCTGCAGTGAGGGAGGAAGTGGTGGAATAGTGGTATAGCCACTGGACTGGTAAACTAGGACTGAGGGGAATGCTCTGGAGACATGTGTTCAAATCCCACCACGATGGGTGGTGCAAATAATAATCTGTTGTTTAACAAGACGTCATAGCTGTTAAAATAACGCAACTGAGGTTTTCAAAATCATCACTAATGGTTTCTGGGAAATCTGCTCTCCTTGCCTGTCCTGACATAAATGTAACTCCAAGCACGCAGCAATTTGTTTGCCCTCTAAACAAGAGCAATTATGGTTTGCCAACAACAGATGGCCTTGCCAACGATGTACCACATCCCATGAACGACTAATTAAGAAAAATGAGAGGCAGGGAAACAGAAAAAGAGATGAGGACTGAAAGAAGACAGAGACAGGGAGTGAAGCACAGGGATTGGCAACAGGTAATGTGGGGCAGGGAGTGGGCAGAGTCAGTCAGAGAGTGGGTGATGGACAGAGAGGCAGTCAGATAATAGATGGAGGCACCCACAAGCAGAAAGGGAGACAAATAGAGAGCGATACTGAAAATTTGGGATGGGGCAAAGAAACTGAGAGGGCGAGAGGGAGGGAGGAAGCCAGAGAGATATTTGGATACAGTGAGACAATGTCACAAATGGAGAGCCCCCGACTTGCAGGAGCAGAGACGAATGCAGAACACATTTTTCTTTGCTTTTACTTGTTGATTCTGCAATGTGCGGCCCCTTGTTTATGATTGGGAACTTTCCTAAATATTCCCTTCACCCCTCTCATAATTATGAGAAGGCTCCCATTAATTCTGAGAGCCTCCATCAATGTGGAGCCCTGTCCCTATTAATCCTTGCCCCCCATTTATTCTGAGGGTCACCATTTATTTTGAACTCCCCCCATTAATTCTGAATTCCCAATAACCCCCTTATTAATATTGAAGGACCCCTCTGTTTGCTCAATTGCTTGTTGCAAAATAGGCACACAATCAATGATTGTTTCGCCCCACCTCACACCACCTCATTCCCAATCAGCCCATGACTGTCCCTGCCCATTCAGCTCCCCCGGCACCCAGCATAACATACCCACTATGTCCAGGGCAGTCCCTCTCCCTATCAAGCATGGATAAACTTGGCCACTCAGTTTAAGACAGTTCCTCTTCCAATCACTGTCCATTCCCTCACTGCACTGATACCAGCCTGGTCCAGGGCTGAGCCTCACCAACTCACCACCCACCCACCACCCCCCATACCAAATTAGACCAGAAATTTCCTCTCCAATTCACCTCTGCAGCCTTACCCAAACATCTACCGTCTTAGTCCAGCAATGTCCTTCACACATTCCCTGCATCTTCGCCCCAACATTTCCGACTCTGCCCAGGAAATTCCCGCTCAAATTCACGACCCCCCCAACCACGCTCCAATAAACTCAACTCAGTTCTCCATTTCATGTCTGCTATGTACCCGCAACTGCACAACAAGTGAGCCCAGCACTGACCCGAATCCTTTCACCCCACGCACCCAACCCCCAGCCCACACCATACCTGCTGCAGAATTTACGCTGCATCATTCCAAGGAACTATAGGAATGTTATGGCAAAGAAAATGGCATTTCCGTCCATTGTGTCTGCCAAAAAAAATTTGCCTTCAATTCTACTCCCACTGTGCACTTCCCTTGCAGATTGCAGAACTTCAGGTGATGATCCAGTTACCTATTCAGTCAGGTGCACATTTCTGGCTCCACCACCATTCCAAGCAGCATATTCCAGATACCCGCCACCCACCGAGTGTAACTATTTTTCCTCAGTTTACCTCTCACCCTTCTAACAATCACGTCAATCTGTGCCCTGGTAATTGACCTCTCGGCTAGGGGCAACATGTTTTTCCTGTCTAACCCGTCTAGACTTCTTGTGATCTTGTACACTTCAGTTACATCACCGTTCAGCCTCTTCAATTCCAAGGAAAACCACAGTAGCGAATCCAATCGTTCCTCATAGCTGCAATTTACAGCCTTCGCAACAATCTTCTAAATCTCCCCTGCACTCTCTCCAAAGCAATTATATACGTCCATAATATGGTCAGCAATACTGTACATGAAATTCCAGCTCGTGGCCTAATCAGCCTTCTGTACAGTTCCCGTGTTAGATCCCTGCAGTTTTATTTAACACCTGTTTCAATAAAGGAAAGCTTTCCAGAGACTTGTGCACTTGTCCAGCTACCCTCAAGGAAATGAGCAAATGCACTCCAACGTCTCTCTGTCCCTCGACATCTCTCAATATCATTCCAGTTTATTGAGTATTATTTTATTTGCTTCCTATCCGCAAATGCGTTACCTCATAGTTCTCCACATTCAATTGCATTCACCAATTTTCCGCCCACTCAAAAAAAAACATTGATGTCATCCAAAACCCGCTCAGTCCAGGATTGCCCCAATGTCATTAACTGCAATATACGCTTGGACCCGTTCAGCTCGGATTGTCCCTCGCTCAGTCAATGTCCTTAGTGAAGCATTGTGGCTCCTTGTAAATAAATCATTAACTATGAATCATCTACTCCTAGGACAATTACATCTCTCTCTCTCTCTCTCTCTCCCCCTTGCCTTCTCTATCTATCACCCTCTCTCTGTACATATCTAGCTCCCCCCTGTCTGCTAATCTTTGATTTGTTTCTGCTCTTGGTCTATCTCTCCATGTCTGTCTGCCATTTTGTCCCTATATCGGAGTGAATCTTGATTGCAATGCAATCTGCAGAGTTTCACGCCTCACCATTTTAAATAAAGAGACACGACACGGTGTCATGTTTTGTATTTACCAGTGATTTACGTGGAGACGCGTGGTGGTGGAGTGGGTGGGCGAGTATAGTGGGATTGGGAGGGCGATATTGAAGCAATCCCCCATCGGGTGATCAGTGAAACTCAGTTGCGGCAGTGTCATCGTGTTTACAGTTCAGAAAGTGCTGCAGATAAGGTGAGCACAGCAAGATCCCACATGCAACAATGTGTTATTAGCAAGATACCCTTCTCCCATCACCGTGCACCCCCCCCACCCCGCCCCCCAAAATCTCAAAGAACTGATCTGTCTTTAACTCTGTGGTGGCGGACTAAAAGCTGACAGCTTCCAAAACTCAGTCTCACATCCCCTGTCCCACTAACATTCCTGCTTTTCATTGTTACTTCATAATTGAAATCCAGGGATTATCCTGGGAAGAAAGACACCTTTACAGAACCTCGACACAATTCGAAATTTAATTCCAGGCATTTCACAACATTCCACTGTCAATGCATGAAATTGGTTTTAAAGTTGCAGTGCATAGAAAACTGTAGGGTAGTTATACGCAGCAAGATCCCACAGGTGGTAACATCAGGGACATTGCCACATTGGAGATCCACAAACCCTCATATACTTTGTGTCGTTTCACCCACTTCATCCATTCACTTTTATCCCTTTTATGCTCTCTCGTTGTTTTCATCAGTCTCTCCCTTCTCCCTCTGTCTGTCCAAATCTTCATTTTTCTGCTTTCTCACTTTATAATCAATCTGTCTCTCTAGCTATCTCCCTGATTTCCAATATTTTATTTGTCTATTTTTCTCCCTCTCTGACTCTACTTATCTCTCTCTTTCTCTCTGTCTTTCTCTGTTTCGTCAATGTATTCTCTCACCCTTTGTCTCTCTCTCTAATTGTCTCCCTCTGTTTCTCAACGTCTGTCTCTCTCTCTCACTCTGCCTATATCATATCCTTTCCCTAAAGCTTCTCCCCTTTCTCCCTCTCCCCCTTTGGCTGCCTCGTACTGTTTCCATTAACTTGTCCTCAGCCTGTCCATGTAAACGCTGTCAGGACCTCAATAAAATTGATTAATTTATTGAAATTCCATTGAACCCTCAATCCAGCTCATGGTTTAAGATGCCAGCATTATTCTGGAATGATAGCATCTTCAAGTCAACAGCCTTAGCTTCGAGGTTCCCGGGTGCTTCACAGTCCATTTATTCATATTTTTAAATGTGTGCACTGAGGTAATTAAATAAAGTCTGTGGGTATTTTGCACAGTTGGATGCCAAACACCACAACTGGGCAACTGTCAGACAAAAGTGTTTCACATGAGAGTTGATAAAAACATAGGTGTGATAATGCCTATTAAACAAAATTGCACATCATTAGCCCGAGAATCACACTCACAATGTTCTATTGCTTTTCGTTATCTGCTCCGAAATTCTGGAAGAATTTGCTTGAGGGGATTTTCTCTGAAGGCTGGGAGCTGGGCAGTTACTACACGCTCGAAGACCCACAGATCCATATCGCTTAGCCCTCTCACCAACGTCACCTCATTTCCCTCTCTGCATTGCTAACTCGTCCTGTTATGCCTCAATCTCCCCTTTATGTATGGATAACTAATGATATTTTGTGCCTACAGCAAGACCCCAAAAACAACAATGCCTTAATCTCCAGGTGAACCTGACTCTTTGATGCCGATTGGAGGGCGTAAGCCTCGCCCAGAATTTCAGGCAGCAAAAAAAAAAATGCTGCAGTTTGAATCATTCTAACTCATTGATCCCCGGTCACAGAGCATGCTCTAAAACCTCAGCAACAAGAACAGAGGCCCATCAAACACAGAAATCCCCTCCTTCGACAACTCATCCCCAAACCCTTATAGACAGTTCTGGATGGGGCAAGTCACAAATGGGACACTCTCCTTCTGTACCGATGGAACCCTCTCCCATGCTCCCCCCAATTCAACTAATGGCAAATCACATTAGAGTTTCTATAATAATTATTAAGATACGAAATATAGAAAAAAAATTCAGAAGAGACAGAAAATGGAAGAGAGAAAGAAAAACAGTCACAGAGATAGGGGAAGTGTGTGCAGAGCAAGATCCCACAATCGTCAATTATTTCCAAATCAGATAGGACATGGGAAGCGTTCCCTTCCCTCAGCCCATGCCAGCTGCAAACATTTTTCTGGCAACTTGTTTTCCGAGGTTATGTTCGAGCCCACCACCCACCCCCCCCGCCCCCACTACCCTGCCCCCTCCCCCGGTCCCCACAAATGGTTACTCACTTCTTTAAACTGGCATGAAGAAACTATTCCTTCAATACGCTTGTTATAAACCCCAAGACAGAATTCATTTTCTGTAAATTAACACACTGAATGATGTGATTGGTGCGGGGCAGTGACTACATGCTGGAGACATCCCAGGGTTTATTCTCCACATCACCCCACAGAAAATCACCCAAAACTAGACTATTTCACTCTATTTCTCGGATAAACGTTCACTCTTTCCCATTTCAATCTCTTTTGTACCCTCCCTCACTCTCTCTCTCACCCCCTCCCTCTCCATCTCTCACACTCCCTGTCTCTCTTTCTCTCTTGGTTTTCCCTCACACTCTCCTTTTCACTCTCCCTGTTTCCCCCTTGCTCTTTGCCCTTTTACTCTCTCCCTTATTCCGCCTCACTCTCTCCCTCTTTTCTCTCTATCTCTGGCCTTCTCATTTTCCCCCCTCACTCTCTGCATTTTTTCAGACTCCCCCTTTGCCCCTTTCGCTCTTACCCCCTCACTGTCTCACCTTTCTCTTTCTCTCTCCATGTTTCTCACTCTTTCCTCATTCTCTCACACTCCGTGTTTGCCCCTTACTCACCAATTACTTCTATCTCTCTATGACTCTCCCACCGTCAATTCCTCTCTCTCCATCTCTCTCAACCTGTGATTCCTCTAATCCCTCTCTCTCTCTGCTTTTCATCTATCACACGCTTCAATAGATGGAGGAGCAAATGGAGGGAGACAATAACGGAAACACACAATCAGAAATACTGCACAATCGATACAAATGGACACTGTGCATTCAGTTTGTCTCTCAAAGTCAGCTCTCTGCCATATATATGCTGTGAGCCATTTGTGCCACAAAGAACATTACAAGAAAGGCCATGCTATCAAACTTCAGATTTCTGAGTTTCTTATTTTTGATTTCCTGATACACAGCTCTCCTGTTCATGTACTTTCCTCCTCCTCTCTCTTTCTCTCTTTTTTTTTATCTCCCACTCGCGTTGTCTCTCTCCATCTCTCCGCCTGGCTCTATTTTTCTTTGTCTCCTTCTCACTGGCTTCCGCTCTCATATTCTTTGGCCCTCTCCCTGTTTTATCCTTTGTCCATTTCCCCCTCCCAAGCCTTGAATTGTTCTCTCTCTCTCTCTCTGCCTCTGTTTCTCCCTCTGCCGCTCTTTCTCTTTTACTCTTTCAATTTCCCTCACTCATGCCAGTCATCTACCTCTCTCTTTTTCGTTTTCTCTCTCTCTCTCCATCATCAGTTATCTTCCTGTCTGACTTTCTCCCTACCTTTCTCTCTGGTGTAACATAAGTATAAATAACAGCCATGTATAACATTAAAATAGTGTCTGCATATTCAAAGTTAAACTCCAGATTACGTCTGGAAATTATTGTTTAATGTTAGTTTTTGATTCACTTTAGATACAAAATATATTAAACGATTAACTGAACAGTATATTAACTTTTTTCCCAGTAACCAATTAATATAACATTTAATATAACGTGACTATCATTTGTTTCATTTGACAGAGAAAGGCACCACAGGATTTTAGACAGGTAACATACTTTAAGAAGTAACATAAAAGTGGGCTAATTACAGAATGACAGCTGGAGAGGACCCTGATGTACTTACTTCCACACCACAGAGCCGCGTTGAAAGAATTTGGTGCCTTCTAGGTTGGTCGGGCAAGCTTACAGCCCCTGACATCATAAAACCTTATTAATAACTCGTATTATCAGCAAAGTAGAGTTAGACTTGATTTACTGTATGAAAAGGAGGAGCAAATAACATAAGCTGTCTTCTACATTAAGTTAGATTCAATTCACGTTGTTTTCAGGAAAATGCAATTACATTTGACTCAATGCACCAATTGTATTAGAGTTAAATTTTGCAAAATGTGCGGCTAACTTTGTAACTGTGTTATCGTTTTAGAATTTCAATCACTCAAGACCATGTGTTAACTGAATGTGAAAGGAGAGATTACCTCTTAATATTTAAGCATTGATTACCGCTTAGCAGTTATATTTTTTCACACTCTATATAGATTGTCGCCACCTATTTTGGAATGTTTTGCATTATAACTTTGCAACCGTTTGCATTAGCCTCAGCTATAGTCATATAAGCAACTTACCTGCTCTATCCTTTGAAATAAATGTAACTCATTCAAATTAGCAGCAACCAGAGAGAAAACAAAAATCACCTTGCAAATGCCCTCCAAAACACTCATTGATAAATGTGCTGTATTAGCGAGGAAACTGAACCAATTAACAAAGTATGAAATGATGAGCTCAAGTATTATTCATGGGGGCATGGCATCATACTTCCCACACCCTAACTAAATGATCAAGGAAGATCTCATGAAATATCATTTTGTCCAAGCAAGAAGACATTTTTTGTATTCATTCGTAGAAGGTGGGCTTCACAGCTTGGGTCAGCATTTATTGCCCACTTCATAAGGTGGTGCTAAGCTGCCTTCTTGAACTGCTGCAATCCATGTGGCTTTGGTGCACCTGCAGTGCTTTTAGGAACGAGGTTCCAGGATTAAAACCCTGTGACCGTGATGGAATGGCAATGTGTTCCCAAAACAGGATGGTTAGTGGCATGGATGGGAATTTCAATCTGCTGGTGCTACCTCTATCTGCTGCACTTTCACTTTGAGATGGTAGAGGTCGTGTGTTTTGCAGGTGCTGGCGAAGGAGCATTGGTGAATTTGTGACGTGCATGTTGTAGATGCTACACACTGCAGCTGAAGTGCATTGTTCGTGGAGGGAGTGATTTTTTGTAGACGTGGTGCTCATCAAGTGGGCTGCTTTTTATTGTATAATGTCAAGCTTCTTGAGTGTTGTGGAAGTTACCCTGACCCAAGGAATTGGGAATAATCCCATCACGAACCTAACCATAACATGTTCCTTCTTAATGGAGGACAGGGTATGGAGAGCCATGAGTTGGGTTATTTGTCGCATGATTCCTAGCCTCTTACATGATGTTGTAGCCACAGAATTTATATGGCTAGTCCAGTTCGGTTTCTGATCAATGTTAACTCTCAGGATATTGCCAATGGGGTACTCAGGGTTGGTAATGATGGTAAATAACAGAAACAGTCTTTAATGAGAGGGATAGTCCTATAAGTTACCGAAATTCTGAGGAATCAATCGGGGATGCTGGGAGATTACATCAGTTAATGACCATTACTCTTGGGGACGAATCACAACTTCATCACACAACACGAAAGACAGTTGTCACACGGTTTCAGCTCGTGTAGGCCGATCATAATGCAATAACATCATACATCACGCTGTGGTTGTGGTTTGGAAATAGGTAAGCAGCACCAGCTTTCACTGTCGAAGGCTCGCACCAAGTTAGAAACTGAATTTTGCAGTGCCTGCTGTGCACAGGGCAGCTAAAGAGCACAAAAGTAACGGAGAGGGTCGAGACCGAGTGTTGACCTGTGCCCAAAACTGAACCGGGAGGCAAGAAGCCGGGTTTGTTTGCAAAGTCTCAGTTCTGCTGTGATAACCATTATTTAAAACATATTTAAGATTCCTGAGTTACTTTCCCAAGCAGTCTCATGTTGCCTACATGGTTCAGCTCTCAAATTAGCTTTATTAAATTTTACTCTAATACTCTAACAATTTACAGTTGACATCCCTGCCTAAAACAGAAAGAAAATGGCCTCTGTGCTTTTCATTTGACCGCTAAAATAGCCCCTTCGCCTTTTTTTTGATGCTCTTGTCTTTATCGTTGATATAATAGCAGACAACAACTTGGATACCATTTCACTACAGGTGAAACACCTGTATGAAATCAGGAGCTGCATGCCAATAATGGTTTCGATCACAATCTCTTGACGCAGGAAGAAGTTCATTCACACTTTCCCGAGTGGTCATTGTGTCCTTCAGTATCTGTAGATTAATGACTGTGGCAAACCACCTCGGGGAACTACCCTGACCTGCGTGCACCTGAGAATATGGATTTGTGTGTGCCTGTTGGTTTCATTTAAACTCTCTTTATTTTTCAAAGTTAAATTTGAGCATCAGCAAAATCGTCTGGCAAAAACGCACATCCATGCCTCCACCTTCTTACAAAAGTGAGACAAACTCTGCCCAAGTACACCACGACAGCCAGATAACATTCATTAAATGAAAGAAGTAAAAGCACAGTTAACTAATTTAAAAAATTAAGAAATACCATTTAAATGTTGTCTTGGCCTGCAACATCCATTCTTTAAGTGAATAAGTTTGATTCCTGAGAATATAACTGCACTTACATAAACATCTATTGCTTAATGTGTAGGCTTTAAACGCATTGCCCTGGCTTTCCACGACAGAAATTATTCAAGCAGAGAGTAGGCATAAATGGCTCTTCTAAGGTAAGCAAGATACATGGACTGGTTTGCCTCCGGGTTCAGAACCTCAAGTGTTTACAATTTATATCAATGTTTTGAATGAAGGGTTGGACGGGACAGTTGCCAAATTTGCTGATGACACGGTAAAAGGTAGGAAACCAAGTTGTGAACTGGATATAATGAGCCTACCAATTTATAAGGAACTTAGGTGAATGGGAAAATAAATGGCAAATGGGGTTTATTGTAAGAAAATGTGGAATTGTTCATTTTGGCAGGAAGAATAAAAAGGCAAATAGATTGTCTAAATCGCGGGGGATTGCAGAGCTCTGATATACAGAGACATCTGTGTGTATCAGTGCATGAATCACAAAAGGCTTATGTGCAGTTATAGCAAGTAATTAGGAAAGTTATTAAAATGTTATCCTTTACTGGAAGCGGAGTTGAATACTGAAGTAAGAAGGCTATGCTTCACTTATACAGAGCGCGAGAGGGACCATATTTGGAACACTGTGTACAGCACCGTTCATCTTATTTAAGGGAAGATGTAAATGTGTTGGAATCAATTCAGAGAATGTTCACCAGAATGAGGCATGAAATTGGCGCCTTATCTTATGAGGAAATGTGGGGCGGGCTAGCCTTGGATCTGCTGGAGCTTAGACGAGTAACAGGCATAGTTATTGAAACATATAAGACCTTGAGGGGACTTGACAGGGTGGAAGTGGAGAGTATGTTGCCTTTGGTGGGGTAATGAAGAACTGGAAGACGCTGTTTATAAATTAAGGGACGCCCATTTGAAATGGAGATGAAGCAAAAGTCATTTTCTCAGAGGATCGTGAGTCTTTGGAACGCTCTCCATGAAATGGAGTGGAAGCAGAGTATTTGAATATTTTTTAAGGCAGAACTAGATAATTTCTTGGTTAAAAAAAAGGGGGTGATAGGTTATCGGGGATGCAGATTTGAGGTTACTATCGAATCAGCCAGGATGTTATTAAATGGCGGAGCAGGCTCGTGGGGCCGAATGGCCGACGATTGCTTCTTGTTCGTAATCAACTGCAGCACAATGAACAAATAAGAAAATTTCCGAATCCAACGTAGGACTTCAATATTTCTTCCTCAGCACCAGAACCTGTTTGACCAGGACTCTTGTTTAATGGTTTGGATTTCCTGCAGGATTTCATGATATGTCGTCTGTAACTGATAGTATATTTTCTGGGATTTATCACTGTCTTTTCTGAGCTCGAGTAGATGTTTCGGTCATGTGGAAATATCATAACATAATCATTCTGCATATTGTTGAAGTTTCCCCTTATATGTGTCGCAGACTTCAATTTCACTGATTTATGATTATAGGCCTTCACCAATTCCGACTCTCCAACCCCATTTGTCCCTCAGGAATAAAACAAAATATAGGAAGTCTTACTGGGCGTTTTAAATTTTACCTATCCTGATGCCATTTCCATTTGAAGCTACACATTACTGTCCCACCCTTACATGGGCTTACACATTGTCTTCAATATCTCAATCGAACAAGTTACTTCTGTGACTTGAAACCCACAGGTCAACCAATCCTGCTTCTCGTTCTTTATGGACGCTCCGTTTTATCCCTTCGTGAGTTAAATGAAACCCCCTCACCCCCACCCCACCTCCGACATGCAGCTATTCGATAATTCCCCCGAATCACTGCATATTGTAAGATATCATGATAATGTAGATGGTTACCTCCCTCCTATCCACGGTATTTGGCACAGTATTTGTTTTGGGGTCTTCTCGCAACTTCATCCCTCTCCCCAGCACGCCACACACCCCTATGCGGTATTATTCGCAAGAAAAGTGGCAATACCAGGAACTTATCACGGCCGTTTTTACAATCGATCTGTGCAGGGTCTAACTGGACCAAACATCTGAGCTGTCACACAGTGAAGCTATTTTTGTTTTTATTAAAATTCTCAAGGTTGTCATTTGTAACCGATGAGGGCACTTCCCCTTCAGTGAGTTGTCTGAAATATTCGCGGGGCCATGCTTGAAACAGACATAATTCCTTGCGGGCTCATTCGAGACCTACTTATCCTGCTGGATGGGTTTATTGATAATCCCAATATGATTTTCACATTCTTCCACCAATTTCCACAAGCGCACTGTCAGAATGTTACCCTCCTTTAGCTCAGAGTGGTAATTGACACTTTCTACATTCGAAATGTCCTTAATCTTCCTCTTAAGGTTTTGCACCTCTCCCTCCAGAGATAGCAAATCCAAACGATTGAGAATGCAGTCACCGTTTTCAGCATTGTGGACACATCATTAGATCCCTCTCATTTCCTCAAGAATTAATCCTTCCGCTACAGACTTGTAATATATTTTGCAATCCCCCACTCATCTTTCTGGACCGACGTCTTGATCGAGCACTACCTATCTCAACAGTCCCTCATATGGATTCCTTGTCTTGTTAACACTCCAAACCGGTGATCCTATCCCTGTTATGTGCAAGTAACTCTATCACCTCACGGTTCACATCACGGTACAACATTTTCCCAGTAGGTATTAATTCTAAAGAATTAGAAGGGCCCGGCATGTGTTTAGGTCACTACACTGCATGACTCTCATTATGAAGAGGAGAGTAAATTGGCCGGGAACGGAGAGGAGCGTGAATGGAGCCGAGAGTTGAGTAGGGCCGCGAGAGGAGTCCAGGGATGATGAGAAGTGCGAGAGGAGTCGGGAGTTGAAAAGGAGCGCAGGAGGAGACGGGAGTTTAAGAGAAGCACGAGATGATTCGGGAGGTGAAAATAAGTGCTAGAGGAGTAGGGAGATGAAGAGAAGTGCGAGAGGAGTCGGGAAGTGAAGATAAGCTGGGAGAGCATAAGCGAGTGACAGAGTCCAGTGAGGTGGGAACGAGGTGGTGCTTTGACTACCGTGACTACGGTTAGGTAAGTAATTTCTACTTGTATTGCTTATAATTTTTAAGGTCTTATTGTGTGGTTCATCGCTTGTAAGTCTTATATTCTATAACAAAGAGGAGCAGGGAAGAAAGGCCAGAGAGAAATTAATAATATTTGATATTAAGTGCCTTCCAAAAGGTTCGATTTAATTAAAGGGATACTTCTTTGCAGGAGAGTTCAAAGCCATCGTGTACTCCTCTTGCTCTATTTGGGAAACGGGATACATTTCCAGTGCCCGTGCCCAGCATGTGTGTGGGAAGTGTCTCCAGCTGCAGCTTCTGGGGACCAGGGTTTCGGAGCTGGAGCGGCGGCTGGGGACACTGGATCATCAAGAGGCGGAGGGTATCGTGAATAGTACATATAGAGAGGTAGTCACGCCACAGGCTAAGAGGCCACAGGAAGTTAGGGAATGGGTGACCATCATACAAAGCAAGAGGACTCCGCAGGCATTGCAGGAATTTTATGTTGCTGTTCACCTACAAAACAGACATACGTCTTTGGATATTTGCAGGGGAATGGCCGCTCAGGGGAAAGCAGCAAGATCCAAATTTGTTGCACCGCGTTTGGATTTGCTGCACGGGGGGTGGGGTTAAAATGTAGGAATGCAATAGCTATTGGGAATTCATTTGTAAGGGGAATAGAAAGGCATTTTTGTAGCCATATACGAGTCTCCAGGATGGTATGTTGCCTCCCTGTTGCTTGGTGAAGGATGTCTCAGAGGGGGATTCTGAAGCGGGAGGTTGAATAGCCAGTGGTCATGGTGCACATTGGTAGAAACGGCAAAGGTATAGAAAAGGGATGAGGCTGTAAAAGCAAAATATAGGGAGTTAGGGAGTAAGTTGAAAAGTAGGACATAAAAGGTAGAGATCTCGAACTTTAATCATTGCCACGTACTAGTCAGAGTAGAAATAGCAGGGGACATTTGATTAATACGTGCCTGAAGTCATGGTGTGAGTGGGAGGGCTTCAGATTCTGGGATATTGGGTCCGGTTATGGGAGAATTCGGACCAGTACAAACTGGCTACACTTGGGCAGGACCGGGACTGTTGTCCTAGTGGGAACATTTGCCAGAGTGGTTCTGGAGGGTTTAAACTAAAATTACAAGTGGGATAGGAACATAGGGAAGGAGTGAGATGAAGGCAAAACAAGGACAAGAACAAAAGGCAGAAAATGGGATAAGAAAATTGATAGCCAGACAATTCAACAGCAAGAATCTAAAAGGGTCTCAGAGATAAATAGTGTGAACGGGACATTTTGTCTTAAAAAAGACAAGCCTTAAGGCAGTGTGCCTTAATGCAAGGATAATTCAGAACAAAGTGGATGAATTAACCGCGCAAATAGATGTAAACACCTATGATATAGTTGGGATTATGGAGCATGGCTGCAGAGTGACCAGGGATGGGAACTGAACATCCAGGGGTATTCAATATTTAGGAAGGACAGACAGAAAGGTAAAGGTGGTGGAGTTGCATTGCTAGTGAAGGAACAATTTAAGGTAATAGTGAGGAAATATATTATTTTCGACAATGTGGAACCCGCATGGGTATAGGTGAGAAACACAAAAGGCCAAATAAAGTTACTGGGTGTTCCATACAGACCACCAAATGGGACAGTTGCTGTTAGGAATGGGATTAAAAAGGAAATTAGAGACACATGCAATAAAGGAACATATGTACTTTTGTGTGACTTTAACATGCATATAGATTGGGCAAATCAAATTAGTACCAACATTGCAGAGGTACACGGAACGTATATGGGATGATTTTCTGCACCAATATGTTGAAGGGCCAAGTAGAGAACAGGCCATCGAAGACTGAGTAATGTGAAATGAAAAACGAATAATTGGCAATCTAGTTGTGCAAGGCCCCTCGGGGATGAGTGACCATGATATGATTGAATTCTTCATCAAGATCTCGATTGGCATAATTAATTCTAATGCTATGGCCTGAAAATTATTAAAGGGAACTATGATGTGTTGGGGTGTGGGTTGGCTATGATTGATTGGGAAAAATTACTTAAAGGGATGACAGGGAATAGGCAAGCGCAAATATTGAATAAGCTCATGGGTGAACAGCAACAAATGTTTAAACCTGTTTGGCGCAAAAGTCAAACAGGAAATGTGGCCAACCATGGCTCACAGGGGAAATTAGCGGTACTATTAGATGCAAAGAAGAGACATGCAAATTGGACAGAAAAAGCAACAGACCTGAGGATTGGAAGCTGTTGAGAACTCAGCAAAGGAGGACCAAAGGATTGATTATGAATGGGAAAACAGAGTACATGAGTAGGATACCAGGGAACATAAAAACTGACAGTAAAAGATTATAGGTGTGTGAAGATAGAAAAATTGGGAAGTGTAAGTCCTGTACAGTCAGAGACAGGGGAATTTATAATGGGGAACAAGTAAATGTCTGACCAACTAAGTACAAACTTTGACCTTCATAAAGCAAGGCACACATAGTATAGCAGAAATGTTGTGGAACACAGGCTCTAATGAGAGGAGGGAACTTAAAAGGAATCCGTATTAGTAAGGAAATTGTATTGACGAAACTCATGGGATTGAAGGCCAATTCATCTTCTGGGCCTGATAATCTACGTCCCAGAGTGCTTAAGGAAGTGATCCTGGAAAAAAAATGAATTCATTGATGATCATTTTCCGAGATTCTACTGGCTCAGCAACAGTTCCTACAGATTGGTTGGTAGCTAAATTAACCCCAGTATTTAAAAAGGGAGTTAGAGTGGAAAGGGTGAAGTGCTGACCAGTCCACCTGACGTCATTAAAGGGGAACATTTTAGAGTCTATTATAAAGCATTTAATAGCTGAGCACGTGGAAAACAGTGGCAGAAGTGTACAGAGTCAGCATGGATCTATGAAAGGGAAATCATGCTTGATAAATCTACCTGAATGTTTACGGTATGTAGCTGGTAGAGTTGATAAGGGTGATCCAGTGGGTGTAGTTTATTTGGACTTTCAGAAGGCTTTCGACAAAGTCCCTCATAAGAGATTAACGTGTAAATTAAAACGCATCGGAATTGAAGTAAGGGAACCAGATGTAATATCTCCAAGTTGGCAGATGACTCAAAGCTGGGTGGGAGGGTGAGATGTGTGGCGGGTGTAGAGATGCTTCAGTGTGATTTGGACCAGCTGAGTGAGCGGGAAAGTGCATGGCAGATGTATAAGTTGGATAAGTGTGACTCTATCCAATTTGGCAGCATTAACAATAAAGCAGATTATTATCTGAATGGCAATAAATTGAAAGAGGGGAATGTGCAACGGGAGCTGGGTGTCCTCATCCAACAGTCGCAGAAAATCAGCATGCAGGTGCAGGAGTCGGTAAAGAAGGCAAATGTCATGTTGGCCTTCATAGCCGGAGGATTCAAGTACAGGAACAGTGATGTCCTGCTGCAATTGTACGGGGCCTTGGCCGGACCACACCTGGAATATTGTGTGCAATGTTGGACTTCTTAAATGACGAAAGATGTTCTTTCTATCAAGGGAGTGCACCGAAGGTTTACCCGACTTACTCCTGAGATGGTGGAATTGACATATTAGGTAAGATTGTGTCAGTTAGGATAAAATTCTCCATAGTTCAGAAAAATGAGGAGGATTTTCATAGAAGCCTATAAAATTCTAACAGCACTAGACAGGGTGGATGCAGGAAGGATGTTCCTGATGGTGAGTGAGTCCACCGAAAGTAGTTGAGTCCAAAACAATGCACATTTTCAACAAGGAGTTAGATATAGCTCTTCGGGTGAAAGGGGTCAAATGAAATGTGGATAAAGCGGGAGCAGGCTTTTGAGTTGGATGCTCAGCACATGATCATAATGAATGCTGGAGCAGGATCTTGATGGACTGAATGGCCTACTCCTGCTCCCAGTTTCTATGTTTATTTATGTTTCTGTGACCAGGAGTTTGCTGCTTATGGCCTGAAGGCTGGTGTTTTGTTCAGGTTCTTGGGAATACCACCCTTACACTGACTGGCCACCGCCATGCTCCCTGTTTCTGTGAAGGAACACATATTAATAGATCCTGCTATCCCAGCGTTTGAGTCCAGCAGACGTTTTTGGCCTTCGTTTTGCCATTCTGTACCAAATCAGGCCTTCATCCGAGCTCACCATTCTCACGTACCAAATCTAATAATCAGATTTTTGACTTGTGATGAGCTTGCAACATAGAGGATCACGCCCCAAGTGCCACTTCTGCAGCTGGCACATCCATGGGTATCACAGTTCTACACCATTTCGAAATCATGAGTTTGAAGCCCAACGTAGCAGCAAGACTCATCTTCACTTCATCCCACTTCCTGCCTTCAATGTAACCTCATGTCCATGCCTCTGCTGCTGCTGTTGCTCTATTGCCCATGTTCCCCTTGCTTTGGGTATGTTACCACCTTCAGCTAACAGACCACCCATCCACCATTTAACAACCTTTAACCAATTCGATCCTATTCTACAATGTGTCCTAATGCTGGAGCATGGCCTTTCTTTGCCCACCGCTAGCACAAAGGCACAATGTCTTTTGTGACTGGGGACATTACAACTCCACAGTTCCTTAAAACATCTGATCACAATCCATGATCTCAAGGTCACAGGTTGGGGTGGATCTGTTTACGGATTATAACATGTGAAAGACTCTGCCCTAAGGTTTGATTCCAATTCTACATTTGTGGCAAAGTTCGTAAACATCAGTAAGATATTCCAGATGGTCTACAAAAAAAAATACACAAGATGCTGCTCTGTGAGCAAACCTGTTCACAGGCAAAGGGTAATTAGATATATACAAAATATGATCATTTCTTCGCCTGTCTTTTCCTGATGTTTCTCTTCCTTTGTGAGGAAGGAGGTGGTCCAGGCTGCCTTCGTCTTTACCGTACCTGTTATGGTGTTCGCCACTCCCAATATCCACCCCTCCCCCACTTCTCACCTGAGGTCATTTAACCTTTGTTGGTGTATGCCTTCTTCTGCATTTGTGCAGAAGAATTCTCACATTAGCTTCTTCCAAATCCCATTTCACTCCTTTCTATAGCAGGCTCCACTGGGGTCCATCCCGGGTGGCATCTCCTTCAATAAATGCCCTGAGAGATCTTGTCAGTCCCGAGAATGATTTGAGACCTGGGGCTTTCAAGTCTGGTTTAACCTTTACACTACCTCACGTTAACATTCCTCCATGCCTATTTATCTCACAAGTTCATGATTGACATTTCCAAGAATTCAAATACCTACCCCCTGTCCCGATTGAGCATTTTTGGGGATTAACTTTAAGCCTTGCCCTACCCGGAAATCCTAACAATTCATCTGATAATTCCAAATATCTTTCCCTGGTTTGTGAGAATAACTGGTGGACATTCAGATATTGCATTAGCTGGCCGGGCTGGCTGAAACCTGACAGGCAGTCTGCAACAAGGGGCGAAATTTCGATGGGCTATTGTGAGACCCCCGGGAGCAGAAAGCAGAAGTGTACCTGTTGCCCCCTTTGAAAATGAAGGGGACTGGTCCTGGCCTTCGGTCCGGATAGACACAGAGCAGGATCCATTAGAGTCATACAGTGCCATCAACAGTCATGCTTAGCTTGGAATGTCAGCTACCAGATATACTCCTGCTGCCAGAGTCAGAGCCCAGTTGTTCGTATTCGTATTTCAAATGTGAGAATCCTCTCTAATTCTCCATGGCCCGAGCACTTCCTTTGCTGACCCAGATGGGAAAATTCACATAAGGGGTTTTCAGAACTTTCCACTCCACTAAGCACTGTATAGCTGTATCTAAGTCCATCTATGCTTCCTTTGAGAATGTGTATTTTCTCTGCGGCTCAGGTGTCTGATCACCATCGACCTGTAAGTCCCTCTAAAACAAATTGGGTCCCGCTACGCCATGGGGTTGATTTGGGGATGAACAATACCCGACAGTACAGGAAGCTCCTGTGTCCACTCAATGTTCCCCGTTCTGTCTTTTTCACCACAACGCCCACAAATGGTCGCCTGCCATTCATGGTCCATCAGTGGACACAGGTGCAAGGGCTAGGAGTGGCACAATCAACATTGATTCACCTCAGGAGTGGTCTCAGCAAACTCCATCTGCCTCCGCCTACCCGACTTTCGACATGGAGTTTTCACATTTACACAACACCCACCCTAATTCTCAAACACCTTTATCCGTTTAGGCAGAGCGTCGAACTCCTTCAGGTAGTTGGGACACTGGGGGCTGGTAGTGTCTGCCCAGTGTTCCCCTTCTCCTTGAATGCCTTGTCATCCTCTGCTGTAAGGAGTTCTTTCCCTCCACAACGGCAACACTAAACAGCTCCTTGCCCTTTGGGCTTTCCTCCTTGCCCCAATGCCTTTGGGACAATCTCATTTATATCACAGACTTTCTCCTTAGGGATTGCTTATAGTACCCACCTACAACCATGTCGGCCAGCCTTCTGTCAAACCCTTTCTCAGGACACCCACTTCTGCATTTTTGCTGCCTCTTGGACAAAGCTGTCAGTGACAGATTGCCAATCTGGTATTGAAAGTGCTACTAGCATCCATGGTCGTTGGTTCAGGATGCTCCTTGGAGCTGGTTCCAGATAGTTTTCCGACCTCTGCCAGACAATTATAGGCTGGGCACAATCTCTTAGCGAATGCACGCGGCCTTTCAGTGGCTCCCTGCCTCACTGCTCCTAGTGAGTTCAAATATCCTCCCCTTCCTCAGCCCACAGCTGTTACCACTCTCCCTTTCATCGATCCCAGACCCAATGGTCGATCTCCCCTGTGGCTATGAGCGCTGCAAAGATGTTAACTCGCAAGATAGAGAGGATCAGTTTGCTTTTCACATTCATCTGTCTAGACTGTGCAATCCTGCCATCTGCCCAGTTTCCAACAATAGGCTGTGTGGACCTTTCCCTAATTCTAGCTTTGACATGCCTGCTCCCATTTGCCCAAGTGCTTCAGCTGGCTATGTAATCATAAACTCACGGTCCAGTTCCCTGCTGACCTGCTGATCGTTAGCTGGAGGGAGAAACCTCTGAGACTCACAGCGGCCATTGGTTGCTGTGCACCTTCTAGCTTTCCGTTCTCTTGCCATCCAGTACTGGCTGATTATGTGTCCCAGAAATTTCTCTCTCCCTTACTTCTATAATTGTTCCTTACCACACCCATCGCACACCCAACAGCTCTGTGCACTTGCTATTCCTCACTCAATATATCTATATCATTACAGATTTTTCAAATGCTCAGAAGGAGGCCATTCGGTCCATCGATTCTACACAGGGTCTCCAAGTGAGCATTATGACCTAGTGCCATTGCTGTGGCATCCCCTCACACTCCACATCCGAGTATTGTTTCTTTTCAAATAAACATCTCATGCCCTCTTGAATGACTCAACTGAGCCTGCCTCCAACAAAATTCCAGACTATGCATTCCAGACCCAAATCGCTCATTGCTTGAAAAATGTATTCTCATGTCACTTTTGATTATTCTGCAAATCACTTTAAATCTGTGCCCTCTGGTTCATGATCCTTTCACAAGTGTGATCAAATGATAATGGCCCTTTGCATGTGTAAAGCTTTGCTCACAGAGCAATATCTTGTGCACTGTTCTGTTATAGATCGTGTGGAATATATTATTGTTATTAGCGATGTTGGCCTTGGATGCAGAATTGGAGCCAAATTTCAGGACAGAGTCCATCATCTGTTGCAATCCGGAATCAGATGTACCCCCATCTGGGAGCACGAGATCATGGATCATGGTCGAATGGATTAAGGAACGGCGCTTTTGCATTGAAACCCGTCTTAAACCACATTGTGTAATTTGCTAGCAGAGGGCAAAGGAAGGCCATGTATTGACAGCGGGGCTCATTGTCAATCAGGGCTGACTTTGCTTAAAAGTTGAAAAGGGTGGAGGGGAGATCGGTTATTTGAAGTTGCTAAGATAAACAGTGCAAGTAAAGGCAGTGAAAAGAGCCACCACAACTGCAGAGGGGTTCTGAAATCATATGAATGTGAGGTCAAATCAAGTTGCAAAGTGGGAAGAAGTTAGTCCTGCTCCTAGGTTGGTCTTGAACCTCATTGTTTTGAAGCATTGAAGGTTAATGATAACCATGGGCGTGAAAGCTGTAGAAATGCTATTGTGACATTGTTCTGTATTATGTTCCCACGGCCCATGTAAAAACAAATGTTTTTAGAGTCGGAACTTGAGAAGGGAGGACTCGGAGGAAGGTCTGTTTGGCAAAGTATGGTGATGCTAAGTACATTAACGTCTGCTAGACTCAAAGGGAGGGAGAACACGATGTGTACACATGCCTCCCTCCACATAAGCAGGGTGACAGGAGGCAACCAGTGGGAATAAGGGTGGTATCGCCCAAGAAGCTGACCAGGTCTACAGCCCTCAGGTGTAAGCAGCGACCACCATGGTCATAATGAGCATTAGGCAGAGGAGCTGAAAAACATGATGATTCCTTTCAATGGCAAAGCATTAAAATCATCTGAGAAAATTTCTCTTCCTATATGGACCGTAAGGTGCCAGCGGTGATTTTGAACTTAACAGCAATAGGATTAACAGATCGGTGTGGTATGAAGACAAGGCGCGTGTGGGAGGGACGGCGGGGACACCTGCTGGATTAAGTCCTCGGCTCAGGGCAGAGGCAGTGGGTTGGAAACAATAATACAAGTCCGCAGCAGAAGGGACTAAATCAAGGGGGAAAGGAGATTTAGTCAATGATGCAGCCACAATGTTTAATATGGGGAATTCATTCGTGCATAATTTGAATTTGGCCTTGCTGGAGGTAGATATGCAAAACATTTAGTGGAAAATTAAGCACCTGATGATCACAGAAAACATCAAACAGGACTCTGGACTAAAAGATGGTCAAATTCTTAGAGTGTACCTGGGGAATATGGTCGAAAAATTTTAAAATCATTTTGTGACTACCAATTAACTCATCCTGCAGAGTAGGAGTGGCTCCAATATGGTCTTGAGGAATGATGTGTGTGTCAAGCCTGGTCCCGTGAAAATATGATTCATGTTTATGAATGGGGAGTGCTCATCAGGGGTTACTAATAACTATTTTGATACATTGACTAAATAAGAAGATAACATAAATGAGTGTCAGCTCAGAGGTTTGGCCCAGGTATACCTTGTGCAAATCGATTGTAAAAAGGGAAGTGTTGAGGTGCTAGGATTGGTCCTTTACTTTCCGGTAAGACCAAATGGTCTGACAGCACTTCTGATATATAGGGGGAGAATCTCAAATTTAGAGAGGGGGATAACCATGTGCACAATCATGATATCTTACGTTATGCTGGGTCACCTGTTGGATCGTGTCCTCGGCTGAGTATAGATGTGGTGGGTTGGAAACAATACTACAACTCCGCAGTGGAAGGGACTAAATCAAGGAAAAAAAGGAGATTTTTTCCAAGATGCAGCCACAATGTGAAATAAGGGGAATTATAATATTGGAAACAGCCTAGGAGTTTCGAAAATTCGAAATGGTAAAACAGTTTGTGCCAATAGGATGGAAAAGCCAAGGTCAGTTGACCAGGGCATTTAGCATTACAGAATTAATTTGCACTATACAGATCGCGAAATCATGGTGCCAAATGTGGAATTCATTCTGATGAAGGAGTTAGGATATGAAACAGAGTCATCTGCTGAGTACTGAACGTTCAGCAACATGGAGGGGAAGGGCAGAGGGATAGTGTATGCACGTTAAAGGCTGGGATTAAAGGGTAGGATTGCGTCAGGGGACAGTAATGGGTGGGGGGTGCTGGATGGGGGTTGGTATCAATGAGCTCTTGGTTCTTGCGTTCCTTACTACCTGAAAGAAAGAGACAAACTTTCATGTTAAGACGTGGGATGAGACAAAGATTAAAATAAAACTTGGGCGAATGATATATTTAAGATAGGATGTGTTTGAGATGCTGGATGGAGAAATCGAATTTTGTCTAGTGGTGGAATATGGAACTGAGTGTGGCCTTCAGCATGCGCCGTGAGCAGCAGTCCGAGGAGTGTTGTATGTACCAGAGATAATTCTAACCCTGGGTAGATTCGAAACATGAGGGATAGAAGTTTTGTATCAAACCTGCTGATAAGTTTGGCGTTTTTATTGTCTTGAATACTGATATCTACCTTGCAGAGGTTGAGTGACAACTCTCAGACAATTACTCCTACCTCCTCCTAGGCCATGGCCCACCAACCAAACATAAAGCCATTCTTTCCAGGACTGTCACTGACCTCATATCCTACAGACCTTGCCTCCACAGCTTCCAAACTCACAGTCTCCCAAACATGGACAAACTGTTTCTATCTCCTATCCAAAATGCATAAGTAGGACTGGCCAAGTTGATTGATCATGTCAGCATGTTCCTGCCCCGCGGAACTCATTTTATCGTATCTTCACAAGGCTCTCTCTCCCCTTGTCCAGACAATACATATATAAATCTGGGGATTCGGCTGATGCCCTACGTTATATCAACAATCTGATTTTCCCTGGCGCTAATTACCTCCTCTTCCCCATGCATGTCCAACTGCTCTACAACTCCATTCCCCACCAGGGTGGTCCAATGGCTCTCCGCTCCTTCCTTGAACAGAGGCCCGAACAATCCCCATCCACTTCCAATATGGCCAATCTGGATGAACGTGTTTTCTGCCTGAACTAATTCCCCATAAAGATTTCTCACTTCATCCAAGTAAAATCTGTGGCTCTTGGTATTCACATGGGCCCCAGTAATACATGTCTCTTTACGGGCTATGTGGAACATTCCTTGTTCCAGCCGCACTCAGCCCCCCTCCTACAGCTCTTTTTTTTGGTTCATCGATGACTGTCTCCATCCTGCATCATGCTCTCTTTCGGACGTGGAACAAATATCATGTTGCTTCCAATTTCCACCCCTCTCCCACTTTCATATGGTCCATCTGTAAAACTTCCTTTACATTCACAGACATCTCCACCTCAATTTCTGTTGAGAGGCTGTGCCAATATTCATTACATGCAGAGCAACTTCAATGACAACCTCTAATACAGCTCCTCATACTCTGCTTAAAGTAAGGACCCCAACCGATTCTCTCAGTTCTATTGCCTCCTTTGCATCTGTTCTGATGATGCTGCTTTTGAAAACAGCACTTCTGACATTCACCCTTCTTTCTTTACTGCAGTTTCCATGCTCTGTGGTTGGCAGTGCCTTAATTGTGTCCCACTCCTCTCCCACGCATCTCCCACACACATTCCTCCCCCCCCCTATAACCATGATAGGGTCCTCCATGTACTCAATTTTCAGCTCACCATCTTTTGCATTCGAAGGGACATCGTCTGCCACTTCGAGCAACTCCAGCATGATGCCTCCACCAAAGACATCTCGACTTCAACCACAACACCCACCACCCCCCATCCCCCCGGTTCGGTCAGCATTCTGTTGTTTCCGTTCCCTCCTGGACACCATGATCCACTCCTCCTTCACACCGAATGCCTCATACCCTCCCACGGCACATATCCATTCAATCACAGAATGTGCAACTCCTGTCTCTTTACTTCCTCAATTCTAACCGTCCAAATGCCCATACATTGTTTTCAGGTGAACGCCAGGCTTCACATTCACCTGGATCAATATGGTTCACCGCATATGCTGCTCCCAATGAGGTTTCCTCCACATTGAGGATACCAAACGCAGAGTGGGTTACTAACTTGAAGAACACGTTTGTTCTGACCACAAGCATGACACAGACCTTCATGTCACCTGAAATTTCAATACTTCGTCCCATTTTACTGCCCATTTCAAAGAATCACACAACGCAGAAGTAGCCCTTTGGCCCATGAAGGCGGGACCGAAATGTGAGGATCACATGACCTACCTTCCTAAACCCATTTAACTGCACTTGGTCCTTAACCTTCAATGACATGCCAAATGCTTATGCAAGTAATTTCTAAAGGATGTGAGGCAACCTCCCGTCACCACACTTCCAGGCAGTGCATTGCAGACCGTCACCACCCTGAGGGTAAAAACAGTTTTACTCACATTACCCCTTAACCTCCTGTCCATGACCTTGAACTTATGTCCCCTCATGACTGACCCTTCAACTAAGGTAACAGCTGCTCCCTATCCATCCTGTTCATGCCCCCCATTATCTTGTATACCTCGATCACGTCGCCCCTAATTCTTCTCTACTCCAATGAAAGCAACCCAAGGCTATCGAACCTCTCTTCTTAACTTAAATGATTCATTCCAGGGAACATCCTGGTGAAACTCCTCTGCACCCCTACATTGCAATCACATCCTTTCTCTCATGTGGCAACTGGAACTGCACACATTTTTTCAGCGGTGGGCTTACTAAGGTTCTATACAAATCCAAGATGATCACACGACTTTTGTAATCTCTGCCTCAATTGAGGAAGGCAAGTGTCCCTTTTGTCTTTTCATTAGTTTAGTCACATGCCCCTCCGCCTTCAGAGACCTATGGACACAAACGCCAATGTCCCTTCGTTCCTCAGAACATCCTAGCGCCATGCCATTCATTGATTAAATCCTTGTCAAATTACTCCTCCCAAAGTGTCTCACCTTACACTGTTCCTGGCTAAATTCCATATGCCGCTTATCTGCCCATTTCACCATCCTGTCTATATCTTCCTGCGGCCCAACACATTCAACCTCAATGTTAACCACCCTGCCAATCCTTGTGTCATTCGCATTCTTATTAATCCTACCTCCTACATAGGCATCTATGTTGTTTGTATAAATGATGAATAATAGGGCACCCAGCACAGATCCCTGTGGTACCCAGCGCTATGCCACTGGAAACTATTTTCCAGTCAATAAAGCATACTTCTATCGTCAACCTCTGTTGCCTACAGCTAATCCAATTTTTACTACAATTTAGCAAATTACCCTGAACCCACTGTGCATTTGCCTTCTTTCTAATTCTCCCATGAGGGAATATCTCAAAGGCTTTTCTGAAATACATATAAACTATATCAACTGCACTACCTTAATCTATACCTTGTCACCTCATCAAAAGTTCAAAAAAGTTCAATCAAGTTTGTTAGGCATGACCTCCCTCCCCTGCCTCCCCCCCCCCCCCCCCCCCCCCTCCCCCCCACTCCCCCCCCCCCCCCCCCCCCCCCCCCAACCAAAGCCATGTTGATTGTCCCTGAACAAACCTTAACTCGCCAAGTGGAGTTAGATTCTCTCCTTCAGAATTTTCCCCAATATTTTGCAATTCCACTGAAATGAGCTTTACTGGCCTGCCATTCCCTGGCTTATATCTCCAACCCTACTTTAAAAGTAAAAACATATTAGCTGCTTTCTACTCCTCTGGCACCGAACACTTCGCCAGAAAGGAATTAAAAATTTGGGTCAGAGTTCCTGCGATCTCCTCCCTTGCCCACCTCAGCAGTCTGGGACACAAATCATCCAGACCTGGAAATGTGTACACTTTTAAGCCTGCCAAAACTTCCAATAACTTGTCACTCCCTAAATCAATTTGGTCAAGAACCTCACAGCCTCTCTCCCCGAGTTCGATACCTTCATCCTCATCCCCTTGGGTGAAGATGTATGTGAATTATTCGTTCAACACTCTACCGATGTCCTCTGGCTCCACCCAATCGATCTCGAGACGTTAACACGTTTTTTCTCTTCACAGATGCTGTTAGACGCGCTGAGGTTTTTTTTATCATTTTGCATCCGTTTGTGGGGGCTACAAATATGCTTTCCTGTTTGTGGTAAAACAATATGCTACCTCCCTGCAAGGCTGCATGAGGAATCTTAAACATTGTTTTCAATAACTCCATGTGACAAGTTCCTTCTGTGATGTTAAAACTGCAGTTTAACTGAAACTGCTTTTCCTCCTATAGGGACTGTTTTACGCTTTCGAGAATTACAACCCGCAGATGAACTGCGATTATATAATTCCCTAAATTCAATGCATATGGTAAAATATCATGACACTGTACAAGTTTATCCCCCAATCTAACCTCACTATTCCTGACCATATATATCTGAATTGATGTCAGCCCTTGCAGTTTTCCCGAAAAGAAATGTATCCGTCACTTCACCTTAAAACTTCCCTTTCTACAATCGATAAGTACGGAATATACCTGAATTAAGCATCTGCGCTGACACACAATGCTGCTATTTTCATGTTTAGTCAATGTTTCCAAGTGGCCGGTAGTAACACAGGAAGGTATTTCCCTTTCACAAATTTGTCTCATATTTTCACGGGTCCAGACATGACACATGAATCATCCCTGCCTGTCTGTTTGGAGACAAATCTATCCACCTGGATGAATTTATTTGATATTACTGGCATGATTTTCGAATGATTCCACCACCTTTCCAAGGTGGACTGCCAGGATTTGACGACTTTTAGCTCATAGTGCTGGTTGCTGTATTCTATACACATTAGGTCCTTAATTTTCCCCTAAACGTTCTGTATCTCTAACACATGTGGTGCCAAATCCAAATTATTCACTACTGAAACCCCTGCATTAAACATCGTGGCGGCATCTTTGAGTAGATATTTTTTCCTCCTTGATAAAATCCCATCAGCTGCAAACATTTAGTAATGTTTCCAACCCACCGCCCTTGTTTCTTTGCAGAGGACTTGAAGCAACATGTGTCCCAGTCGACCTTCATGCAGACTCTTTGACTTCTTACTAAACGAATTCAGTAACGTTATACCTGTTAATTTTAACATCACTGCTACCACCTCACGGTGCATGTCATCACAATTTTTTACCACCCAGTTGGTGTTAATTCTAAACCATCCGATGGAGTCGGCATGCTTTTGGCACAATCCCCTGCTGAGTTTAATTATGATGAGGTGTTCGCTGCTTAAGTCTGAGGGCTGGAGACCTGGTCGTTGTCATGGTAAATACCTCGCTGACTCCGACTGGATACCCGAGGGCCACCTGTTTCTACGAAAGAACACATGAGTACATACCCAGTGCTACCTCAGTTTGAGTCCGACATACATTAATGAGTTTAGTACCACCATACTGTACACAATCAGACCTCCATCGAGTTCACCCTTCTCATGGTCCGTCCCTTAATTCATTAACTTTGACTAGCGTAGAGGGCACACTAAACAGAACGGCGCCCCAAGTCCCACTTCTGCAGCTGTCACAAGCATTGCTATCACAAGCCTATACTGTTTCCAAATCATGGGGTACAAGCCCAACCTAGCAGCAGGACTAACCTTAACTTCTTCCCACTTTGTGACTTTGATGTAACCCCTCGTCAAGGTCATTTATGGACTTTGCTTCTGCTGTGTTTGCTCAATTACCCTTGTCGTCATGCCCTTGCTTTGCGTATCCTGGCACATTTACGCAACGGAGCTCTCATTCACCATTTTACAGCCTTTAACCAAATCAGGCCTGTTTGACAATGTGACCTGGTGTCGGTGCATCGCCTTCCTTTTCCCACCGCTAGCACCAAGACACAATTTTGTTAACGACTGGTGTCATTTTAATACCGCAGATCCTTAAACCATCCAACCACGATCCATGGTCTTGAGGGCCCAGATGGGGGTGTATTTGATTCTGATTACAACAGGCGAAATAATCGTTCCAGGGATTTGGTTCCAAATCTGCCCCGCAATCAAACATCGTAAACATTAGTAGGATATCCCACATTATCTTTAAAAGAACAATACACAAGATATTGCTCTGTGAGCAAAACTGTCCTCAGGCACAGGATTATTTAAAGGAATGTGAAGGAATCAAAACGAGATGGCATAGTTTAAAAGCGAATTGTGAAACAATAAAATGTGACACGAAGAGAAACTTTTTCAGGCAACGAGTTGTTCGGGCCTCGGATGCACTGCTTGGAATTTTGGTGGAGTCTGGTTCAATCGAGGCGTTCAAGGCGGCATGAGATGATGATTTCAACAGAAACAATGTTCCGGTGTGAGGACTGGGGGTTGTTGCAGGAGAAGGCAGGGCAGTGTCACTCGGTCATAATGCTCATTTCGAAAGCCGATTTATACACAATGGTCCGAATGACCAATTTCTGTGCTGGTAAAAAATCTGTGATGATATAGAAAGATTGAGAGAGGCGCAGTAGCTTCACAGGTCTGCTGTGTGGGTGATGGGTGTCGGAAATGTAACAATTACAGAAGTTGAGTAGGGGGAAAAGTCCCGGGCTGATTGGGAGTATTTGCCAGTGCTTGATGTGCAAGAGGTGGCCCGCCACCCTTGGCTCCTGAGAGACCAAGAAATTTCTCCCTCCAGCTACCGAGCAACAGGTCGGCAGGGAATTGCATTTTGAGCTTTTGATCTAATATGCAGCTGCAGCATGTGGAAAATTGCAGCGGACATTAAAAAGCAAGTATGGAAAGATCCACACGGCCACTTTTTGAAAATTGGATCAGATGTCAGAATTGGATGGTCTTGACAGGGAACCTATAAGCCCACGTTTCCTTTTTACCATGGAAGCTGCCATCCCAGCTGCAGGAAAGATGGGTCAAGGGGCCTGGGAGAGTATATGAGGGAGAGTGAGAACAGCTCTGGGCTGAGGAAGGGAAGAGATTTTGTACTAGCTGGAGGCAGTGAGATTGGGAGGCACTGAAATGCCGATTGTCTATGCTGAGAGATTGTGCTCAGCCAATAATGGAGCTGACAGAGGATGGGAATGGATCCATCCCAGCTCCAATGAGGACCTTGAAGGCATTGGTCGGGACACTAGTAGCCCATTCATGAGTGGAATGACAATCTAAACTTAAAGGATTTGACACAGTGGCAGCAAAGAATCCAGGGGTTCGTGCCCTAAGGAAGATGAGTCTCCAGTTTGAAGGAAGACAGGAAGGCAAGGCTGCAGGTGATGGCTATGACCAAGCCCAAAGGTGTGATATAAAGGACAAAGCCACTAAGGCATTGGGGCAGGTAGGAAAGGCAAACAGAGAAGGAGCTTTGGGGTGTTCCCATTGTTGAGGTTATAAAAGTAATATCAGGAAGAAGGGGAATTCTGGACAGGCACCACCAACTCCCAGGGTCCCCGAACACCTGAAGGAGTTAGAGTGTCTAACCAAGCGGGTAAAGAAATTTGTAGACCCGGTGGGTTGAAGGGGAGAGGGGGAGGTGGTGTTGGCGGAGTTTCCTCCTGAGGGGAATAAATGCAGCCCGGTTACATGTGTTCACTTAGGAGCCATGAATAGGGAGCGACTGCTTGTGAACTTTGAGGTGGAAGGGACATTGCAGTGAATTTTGCATGGATAAGGGAGAGTTCTGTGCAGTAGAGTGTTGCTCATCCTCTCAATAATCCCATTGTCATTTTGTGTTGGAGGCACTTATAGCTTGAATGTGACCACATGCTCTAGATGCAGTGACAATTGACACTCTCAAAGGATGCTGAGAGAGAGTTAATGACCGCTGTAGAGCCTCGGTCACAGCAGAAAGTTGTGAGAAGCATTCTCCCGGCCACCTCTCCATTCCCATTTTGGCCGATTAAGGGAATGGGAATTTCATGGAGAATGAGCTTTAAAAAAGGAATAGATCATCCTGTGTTGCTAATCTGGCAGCAGGAATCTATCTGGTAACTATCATCCCGAGCCAAGCACAGCTGTTGAAGGTAATGGACATCTCTTGGGAATTTTGCTCTGTTCCCATCCCATTTTACTTTTTAAAGAGGGTAGCATGTCCACCTTGACTTTTCTGCACCCAGGGATCTCATAATATCTCACTGATATTTCACCCCGTGTGTGGCAGCATGCCTGTCAGGGTTCAGCTAGCCCAAACAACTAATCCATTCGGTGGATGTACTCCTGTTATTTTCATATTCCAAGGAAGGACATTGGAAATTTTTGCAGGAACTGATAGGAGTAGATGGAAGGAAGAGATGATGCCCAGCCCCCCCAAAATATTTCATGAGGGCCCGGGTGGTAAGTACAGTTCTTGGATCAACGACCAGGCACGTGTGAGTGAGGGACACAGAGTGTGTGTGTGTGTGAAAGAGAGCGAGGGAGAGAGAGACAGAGAGAGAGAGACAGAGAGGGAGAGAGAGAGAGAGAGAGAGAGAGAGAGAGAACGAAGAGCAAAGAAAAGCACAGCACAGGAATAGACCCTGGGGCCCTCTAAGCCAGCGCTGATCATATTGCTGGACAACTAAAACATTTTGCACTTCCAGGGTCCGTATAAGACCATAATACACAGGAGCAGTAATTAGGCAATTCGGCCCATCGAGTCTGCTCCGCCATTCAATCATGGCTCGATGGAGTATCCCTCAATTCCCATCCTATTCAAGTATTTGTCAAGCTGCCTCTTAAACACCACTATCGCACCAGCATCCAACATCTTCTCTGGCAGCGAATTTCTGAAACTCACTACCCTCTGCTTATAAAACTTACCCTGCACATCTCCTCTATATTTTTCTCCTATCACCTTAAATCTATGTCCCGTATTAATTGAATCTTCCACCCTGGGGAAAAGCTTCTGGCTATCTACTCTGTCCATGCCACTCATAATTTTGTAAACTTCTATCAAGTGTCAATCTCCATCACTTTAGGGAGAACATTCTGAGTTTCTCTAACATCTCCTCATAGCAAATAACCTCCAGACCAGGCAGCATCCTGGTAAACATCCTCTGCACCCACTCCAATGCCTCTGTATCCTTCTGGTAATGTGGTGACCAGAATTGCGTGCAATATTCCAATTGTGGCCAATCCAATTTTCAATAGAGCTACAGCATGACTTCCCAGCTTTTATACTCAATACCCCTGCCAATGAAAGCAAGCATGCCATATGCCTTCCTGACTACCTTATCCACCTGAGTTGCAACTTTCAGTGACCTGTGGACCTGTACAACCAGATCCCACTGCCCATCGATGCACTTGAAGGTTCAGCCATTTAGTGTATAATTCCTGCCTGTATTAGACATTCCAAAATGCATTACCTTGCATTAATCCTTGTCCGGCTTAAGCTCCATCTGCCCTTTCTCTGCCCAAGTCTCCAACCGATCTATATCCTGTTGTATCCTTTGAAAATCCTCCTCACTTTCGGTAACTCCTCCAACCCTAGTGTCATCTGCAAACTTACTAATTAGCCCAGTTACATTTTCCTCCAAATTATTTATGTATACTACAAACAGCAAAGGCCCCAGCACTAATGCCTATGGAACTCTACTAGTCACAGCTCTCCATTCAGAAAAGCACCCTTCCACTGCTACCCTCTGTCTTCTATGACCAAGCCAATTCTGTATCCATCTTGCCAGCTCACCTCTGATCCCGTGCAACTTTACCTTCTGTACAAGTCTGCCATGAGGGACCATGTCAAAGGCCTTACTGAAATCCATGTATATACCATCCACTGCCATACCATCAACAAAGAGTGTGTGTGTGTGTGTGTGTGAGAGAGAGAGAGGCAGAAGGAGAGAGAGAGAGGCACAGAGGAATGGCAGCATGTGGCAGTGCAAGTGGTAAACTGTGCCGTCTCAGTCCCAGCTCGGAGGTCATTCTTGCAGCTGAGAGGAATATGCAGGGAATTCATTGAAGGAGATGCAGCTCCGGGATGGACCCCGACTGAGCCTCCAATGGCAAAGAATAAAGTGGGATTGGTATAGAGGAGCTAAAAATGGTATTGTACATGTTCAGAAAGAGCCGGATCACAACAGCTGAGGCAAGAAGAAGAAGATATGGGGAGTGGCCACCACCACAATGGCAGCGATAATGACAAATGTAGTCTGGACCACCCCTTTCCTCATTGGGAGGAGAAATAGCCGGAACAAAATCAGGCAAAGAAACGACCAGGTTCTACATATATCTAATAATCCTCTTCCTATGAACAGGTTTGCACAAAGAGCAAGATCTTGTGTATTTTGCTTTTTCTGGTCATGTGGGATATCTTACTCATGTTTGCGAACTTTGCATGGGATTCAGAATTGGAACCAGAAGTCAGGACTGGGTATTTTGCCTCTTGTAATCCGCAATCAGATCCACCCCCAGCTGGGCCCTCGAGATCTTAGATTATGGCTACATGGATTACAGAACGGTGATGTTGTAATGACACCAGCCTTGAACGAATTCTGCCTTGGTGCTAGCAGCCGAAAAAGGAAAGTGATGCACTGATACTAAACCACATTGGAAAACAGGCCCGATTTGGTTAAAGGTTGTTAACGGGTGGATGGGGAGGAAGGGTCCGTTAGGTGAAGGTGCTAATACACCCAAAGAAAGTCGAATACAGGGAATGCAGGAAGCACAGCAGCAAAGGGATCTTGAATTTATATGGATAGGAGGTCACATCAAGGGTACGAAGTGGGAACGTGTTTGGATACGCCCTGATGCTAGGCTGGAGTTGAGCACCATGCTTTCGAAACAGTTTAGGTCAATGATACCAATGAATGTGACAGCTGCAATAGTGGGACTAGGGGCACGGTTCAGTATGGTGTGACCTTGACCAAGGTCAAAATTAATTATTTTAAAGTTGGAACATGTGAAGGGCGAATTAGGAGGAAAGCTGATTGGGTGCAGCATGGCGGTAATAAGTCCATTCTCGACTGCTAGATTCAAAAGGAGGGAGAGCAGGATAAGTACACACGTTGCACTTTGAAAGGCTCCTGGGACACGTGCTGGATCAAGCTCTAGTTCCCGATACATGGCTTTTGGGTAGGAAGCAATACGACAATTCTGCAGCGGAAGGGATTAAATAGAGCGTGAAAAGGGGTGTGGTCAATGATGTAGCTACTAGGTTTAAAACCCGCACTTCATTAGCAAAAAAGTTAAGATTTGGCCTCTCTGGACCTGGAGAAGCCAAAACCTAAGGGGGAAATAAAGGACATTTTGATAAGGGGTAACATCAAAGAGGTTTATCTGATAAAAGAGTGTGAAATTCTGGCAGAACACTTAGGAGGACTGGTGGAACAAATGGAACTGCATGCAAGAAGTCTCAATAAACTCATCCGGCAGGATAGGGTTGTCTCCAGATAGACTGCAAGGAATGATGTGTGCGTCATGTATGACGTCAAGAAAATTTGAGACAAATTTCTGTGTGAAGCGTCCTCATTTGATACTAATGACTAATTGGAAATATTGACTGAATACGACAAAACATCAATGTTTGTCAGATCAGATGTTTGGTGCATGTATGTTCTGCACAGATCGACTTTAAAGGCGGAAATGTTAAGGTGCTGGGATTGGCACTTTACTTTCAGTTATTCCGCATGGGTTGGCACCACTTCCGACAGTGAATTTGGGGAATGATGTAGTAGGAAAGCGGATGCTGAGTCGTAGGACTCGAAAGGGTAAAACGGTCACTGTCGAATGGGAAAGCAGAGGACGTTTACATGTGGGTTTAACATCTAAGAAGGAACTTGTGCCATGGAGCTCGATAACACAACGTTTAAACATTCTCAGGAAGCCTACGTAGGGGAGGAAGAGAACTGCAATACGACAAACAGGATTTTGTCTCAATATGGGTTGAATTTTAAATGCTCAGTAAACCCACTTGCATTTTGTTTTACTCCTGAGAGATCCGGCAAGTGCTGTGAGGATGTAATCGGTGAAAATTGCGAATCACAATAATACTGAAGTTGAAGTTCTGGAAACAAATAATGGGAAGCTGCGTTAAGTCGTGGAAGGGTTCCTTTACGGTATCCCACCATTAACAGGACATCTTGATCACCTGCGGGAAGAGTGCAACACATCCCAGAAAATTTATTATCGGTTCCTGCAGCAAATCATCAGATCATGCAGGGGATACAGACCATTTCACAGTGGTAATGGTGGGATATGTGTTGGGACTGGGGTAGTAACTCTTTCGAGTACAAACCCGTTTCCATCTGTTTCAGATGAAGTTACATTGTTACATAGTTTGCCATTGTGAGATTTGAACTCTTGATACTCTTTTTGAGTAAACCTGTTTCCATCTGTTTCAGATGAAGTTACATTGTTTCATAGTTTGCCATTGTGAGATTTGAACTCTTGATACTCTTTTGAGTAAACCTGTTTCCATCTGTTTCAGATGAAGTTACATTGCTTCATAGTTTTGCCATTGTGAGATTTGAACTCTTGATCTTGGGGTTACAAACCCAGTACCATAACCACTTGGCTATTTAGGCCAAGCGGGACTGGGGTAGTAATATTGAAATCCTTCCTTGAATTTAAATCATCTCACACGTGTTAGCTGTTCTGCAATTGATTACGGACATACAAACACACGAACAAGGAGCAGAAGTAGGCCGTTCGGCCTGCATCACCATTTAATAAAATCATGATTGACCAGATGGTAACCTCAAACCTGCATCCTGCCCACCTCCGTGACCTATCCACCACCTTATTGCTCTTAGGTAAAGCTATTTATGTATATAATGTTATTAGAAATTATTATTCGTATTTAGTAAATAAATAGAGATATAGCCTGTGTGTACGTTTGTGTATGTGTGTGTGTGTGTGTGCATGTGTGTCTGTGCTTGTGTGCATGTTTGTCCGTGTCTTTGTGTAAATTTTCATTTAGTTTGTTATAAAAGCCTCCCGAGAACTGGTGTTCTTATTCCTGAATTTCGTGCTGCACCTCGAAACGTGCCAATTGAAAATCTAGGTTATGACATTTTTAATGTTGCGCTCTCGGATTTTAAATAAATCATTCTGTACAAACAGCTGTATCACAGCAATTACCAAGAATCCATCTACCTCTACTTTAAAAACAACTCAAAGGTGTTGCTTTCCCTCTTTTTCACGAAGAGAGTTCCAAAGACTCACGACGCTCTTTCAAAAAAGAACTCATCATCCCCGTTTCAAATGGTGATGCCTTATTTTTTAAACAGTTACCACTCGTTCTAGATCCTGTCAAAAGTGGTAATATCCTATCCACATCCGCCCTGCCAGACCCCTCACCATCTTATAGGTTGTAATAAAATCGCCTCTTAATCTTCTATATTCCAGCGAATAAAAGCCCATCCGGTCCAACCTTCCCACGTGAGTCAATACGCCCATTCCGTGTATTTGTCTAGTAAATATTTCCTCAACTTCTTTCAATGCTTTCCCATCTTTCTTTAAAGAAAGTGATCAATACTGTGCACAGTACTCCTGATGTGGTGTCAACAGTCCTCTGTATAGCTAAAGCATAATCTCCCTACTTTTGTATTAAATTCCCCTCACAATAAATGAAAACATTATATTAGCTTTCCTAATTAATTTCGTACCTGCCTGACACCCTTTTACGATTCATGCATTAAGGGACACAGATCCCTCTGATTCTCAGAGCTTCATAACCTCTGCCTTTAAGATATGATTAACTTTAATTATTCCTAATAAAATGAAAGATCTCATGTTTCCCAACATTATACTCCATTTGCCAGACCTTTAGCCACTGACTTAATATAAAGATATTTCTTCATGGCATGCTTACGTCTTCTTCCCAACCTGATTTCGTCCCTCTGGTTGTGTCTTTGGAAAATTTGGCAATCATCCATCCATCCATCCAAATCATTGAACCCTATGTGCTGAACTTGAAACATTTGTGAAACAAAAACAGAATTACCTGGAAAAACTCAGCAGGTCTGGCAGCATCGGCGGAGAAGAAAAGAGTTGACGTTTCGAGTCCTCATGACCGTTCGACAGAACTTGCGTTGTGTATGGGCAGTAACATTCTCAGAAAACAAATTGAACGTTTAAAGAGTGTTATTTGTAGGCCAGTGCCTCATTTGATTTGTACTTCATTAATTGTTCTTAATTGCTTTTACAACTTTCATATTAATGAATGTACGCTGGTTGTGGTGGAATCCTGTGAGCAGAGTTTTGCCTCATGGTGGCAAGAAGAGTTATTGACTGCAGGCATGGCTGAGGCTCAAACTGAAATTTTAAAAATAAAACGTTTGAACTAAACACACACCTACAGTCGACACATACACACAAACACACACACACACACACACACACGCACAGACACACTCCAAGGCAGGCCGCTGAGTTGGTGCTTTGCCATAGATAATTCGTCTATAGGAACTGAATGAGACAATGGCCTCTGTGCAATGTGTGCGCGTGTGACATTTCTCATGCCCCTAGATATTGTGATGGAACCCATTGTTGGCATTATTCCTGAAGATTTAATAATGATATTTCACATTTAGCGAAATGTTATTCAAGTTAATGTTCCAGCAATATCAGGACACGAGCATTTATGCGAGAGAGAAGCCTCTTTTGGAGAGTCCAAATGAAAGGCTCAGATGCAATTTTAGTTTTGTTTTAGGCTGCGGTGTGAATTGTCAGTTCTTGGCAATTTCTGAACATAGATCCCAATTTTCCTCATTTGAGTCTTTAAACATACAGGCAATAGGGGACGGTTTTGTGAACTAACTCTGGGAAATGTAATCGGTTATACATAATATATGTCACAGCAGGGCATTGACTTTACAGACTGGCTACGGTTCTTGCTTCCCAGTTGAGCTTTGGGCGTGGGTCAACACTCGGTCGTTACACTCACTCCAACACTTCTGTGGTCTTCTGCATCCCTGTGAACGATAGGCTCTGCAAACATCAGCTTCTAACTTGTTGCGCACCTTGGACAGTTAATGTTGCTGCTTCTTAACCATTGCATACTTATTGGCAGTCAGGAGGCGAAGCTATGTCATAATTGGCTTAAGAGATGTATGATCAAACTGTGATTGGTCCCCAACGGTGATGGTCATCAACTGACGTCACCTTCCAGTATACAATGACTGGTTTCTTAAAATTCCATTTACTTTTAAGATCTTCCTCCCCATCAAAATTTGATTCTGGTATTTAAATGACTGTTGGTAAGATAAAAGGACGCTTTCTGATATCTCCCTTGATCATTTGTTTTGGGCATGGGAAGTATGCTGCCATAACACCATGAATAGCAATTTGAGCTCACCATCTCAGAATTTGTTAATTGGTACAGGTTCCTCATAAAATGAGAATCTTTATCTGGGAATGTCTGTTTTAGAGGCCATTTGCTAGGTGATGATTGTCTCTCCGTGGATGCTGCTACTTGGAATTGGTTACGTTTTTATCAATGTTTAGGGTGATAATCATGTTTATAACCTTGAAACTGTGTAGACCTAATACAAACGATTGCAAAGTATTAAATCAAAATATTACAGAATATGTATTACTTAAAACTAATACAGAGCATGTATTCAATGCAAGCTCATTGCAGTAGTCGGTGTTTAAAATGTAAGTTGACCTCTGCTTCTACATACATGTAAATCATTGTCCTGTGTGAATAAAGTCTAAAAGGATTGTCCAGATACAAAGCTTCCCACGCACTGCTACAGAAGTGAAATCTAATATAAATCATGCATTGAGCTAAATGTCAGTGCTTTTACCGAAACCACTAAGAAGTGCAAATAACTTAATGTAGAGCTCAGCTGTTGTTTTATTTTTTCCAGCCTTTTCGTACATTAAATCCCTTCTAACTCTAGGTTGCTGGTAGCACCAGGTTTTGGCATTGTTTTATGATGTAAGGGGATGTAGGTTTTCTGCGTGAACATTCAGGGTGGCAAAATCTGAAAATGTGGCTATATGATGTCAAAACAAGGAGAACAAGGGCCTCACAAACAGTCATTTTCTAAGAAACTCACAACTTTATTGCTCCCGCCTTCTGCTGACTCTCCACGATGAGTTCGAAAATTGAATCCAGAGGCCCATTACATGATTCAGATCTCACAGATGCCTCTTTCCCAGAAGTCCTCAGAGTGCCAGGGAGCTCAGCTGAACTTGCCTTCTCCTGCTGTGAGTACAGGTACATGTGGTGGGCACGCGATTATGAACCCGAGCCTGCTGTAGGTTCCATCGAAGCGTGTGTTTCTGCGCTGGTGAAGAGGGTGCATAAGCACAGTGACAGCTCATCTCCTCACAACGTTAAGAATTATTAAGATGAGCACTTGAAACGCCATAGCATTCAGGGCCACGGGCCTAGTACTGGAAAATGGGATTAGAATAAATAGGTGCTTGATGGCTGGCACAGGCATGATGGGCCAAAGGACCTGTTTTTGTGCTAACTCTATGACTATGACTATATCAGTGCTGCCTACAAACCGTGGCTCCTTTCTCTGTAAAAATGAAGCAAAGCAGAGTAACAGGTATTAAATACTGAAGTGTTCTCTTAGTTACATTTCAAAAGGATAGCATGCTATTTAGTTAAACGATTAATGCACTTTCAGTGTATTTAAAATATAATGAAACCAAACAGAAAACATAATTTTTCCTGTAGATTGCATTGGTTAAATGGAATAAATTAGGCGTCCTCAGAACTTATGTGGGTTCCTCAGAAATTATGATTGGGTTCCATCAAAATTAATGAAGTGGATGGGGCTCACAATAAATGAGGGATGGTAGAGTCAATGGCGGCTGAACCAATTGCTGCCTTCTACTTGAGAAAGGGAGATGAGGGGTGAGAGTGGGGGGAGATATTGACGGGGTGCCGCAAGACAGAGGAGGAGCTACACATATGATCATCAGCATGTAAGAAAAGGTCTCTCTGTGTCTTCCTCTGCCTCTGGGTGTCTGGGACTCAGCATCTACTGGTCTCTCCATCTCCCCATCTCTCCGCCTCTCTCACCCACACTCTGTCTCTGACTCCCACCCATCATCGAACAACCCCCACACTGAATGCCTTCGTGTCATTCTCCCTGTCATTCCCTCACCACCCCTGTCCATCTCTCTCCCTCTCTCTCTTTCTCATTGACAGTCTCTCTGTTAGCCTGAGTCTGTATGTTTGTGTGTGTGTGTGTGTGTGTGTGTGTGTGTCTATCTGTCTGCATCTTTCTTACTCTTGCCCACTCTGTCTTTCAGTCTCTCTCTATCTTTTTGTATCTCTCTGCTTCTCTTCCTCCGTTGATCTCTCACTCCCGCTGTCTCTCTCTCTATCTGCCTCTCTGTGCCCCTCTTTCTCTTTTTCAGTCACACTGTCTTTCTTCCTGCCTGCCTGTCTCTTTCTCTCTTTGCTTGTCTGCCTTTCTCACTTTTTCTCACTCCCTCTGTCTACCTCAATCTTCCTATCGATTCTGTTCTTCTGCCAGTCTCTCTCCCTCACTGTCTGTATCTGTCCTTGTGTCTCTCTTTCTCTTTCTCCCTTACTCCGCTTCAGTCTTTCTCTCTGTCTCACTTTCTCTCTCATCCTCTCTGTTTTTCCCCTCCCCCACCTCTCCCTGTCTACCTGTTTATATTACTGTTTCACTCTCTCCATAACTCTCTCCCTTCTCTTTTTTTCTGCCCCTCTCCCTATATCTCGCATCCCTTCCCTCAAGCTATGCTTTCTCTCTCTCTCTCTCTCTCTCTTCTGGTATCTATCCCTTAATATCAGGCTCTAAGTATCTCTTTCTCTATATCTCTATGTCTCTGTTTCTCTATATCACTTTCTCTCTGTCCCTGTCCCTATTTCTGTTTTTCACAATAACATGGTAGAGATATTCAGAGGATGGTTATTTCTGTGCAATCAGTGATGGGTTGCCATGATGCGCTGCAAGCTCGAACAATAAGAGGTCAGAGATATTTTAGATGTTTTTATTTTCAGTGCAATCAATTCGTGGTATCCATGATGGGCAGGCAGCACTAGCAAGGAGTGGACACGAATGTTGGGAGTTGACATTCTTTCAAAAAGTACAATCTGTGTAATGTCTCCACGATGGACAGCATTCACCGGTAATGGGAAGGAAGTGCTGTTCGGTGGTGGATTTCTCTGCCCCGTTAGTGAATGATATCCATGAAAAACCTCAGGGATTGAGCTCCTCGCATCATTAAATGAATTGAAGAATTGGAGTAAAGTTGTATTTCATCACACTGTTCAACTGCTGTCTGAACAGAGTCTGTGTCATGGCGTAAATCACAGTGTTAATGCAGCAGCTGAGGAGCTGCAGCGTGAAGCCCAAAAATGATCAAAATATATCAGACCAAACTTCAAATTCCACATCCGCCTCCCAACAGAATTAGAAAAAAATGAATATAAGAGGATGAAATTGGCGAGTACACAAAGAGTAAAACTATTTATTTCCTTCAGTTCCCCATCTCTCTCTCTCTGGGAATCTCCCCACTGCTGTGAGGCGGAGTCTACTCCGGGCTGCGCTGCTCACTAAAATGTGTCTGACGGTGAGAACATTGAGCATCAGAATCAGGACAAATGGGACACGCGGGCTTAGAATGTGAAGGGGAAACTCGATTCTTACCCAGAATGGAGATATCTTAACATCGACTGTGACCTAACAAAACCAGCGGGCCTTCTGCAGCCAATAACGACCTGTGTATATCAAATACCACTTCATGTTCGTTAACCAGCTGGGCACAGCCACTGTTCCGAGAACCACAGCTGCCGTTTTCTGACTGCGATATTTACTTATTAGCATCGGGCAGCAAACAGGCACAAATCGAACAAAGGTGAAAGTGAAGGTGAACAAGACAGAATAGTCAGTGGCTGCATAAAGAAGGATGGCGTGGTTATTAAACAAAGGTTTGACATACATGGAACTATGCTGTTCCCGAAAAACAATTGGAATGTTTCCCAATATCAGGTCCAGGAAAACAAGCAGTTCAACCACCATTTGATTGTCCAGGGCCTCTTCTCTCAACTTTTTTTCGATTGACTGACGTCTGGACATTCAAAAATAATGTCAATAACAGCATGTTTCAAAAATGTCCGTCATACAATGTCAGTTACCAAATGTTTTTTTCGTCATTAACTGCCTCACTATCCTGTGAACAGCGTGCCTGATTTGTATTGTCCACGCATTAAAATTCCTGTTTTGCAAAAAATACTCAGAATATCCACCTTATCTTCCGAAGAAGTTCCATACGAATGTGACATGTTTGTAATTGGAGTGGCAGGAGGTTGGGGCAGGAATAATCGGGGAAACCAGGAGTAATGAAGGGAACCTGGGTTTATACTGCACCCCAACACACCCTCGGAGACACAAATCCTGACTTTCATTACAAAGAGACAGGGAAGAGAACTCCTCCCCTAATCTGGAAAACATACACACACACACACACACACACACACAATTGCATTGGGAACTTTAGGGAAATATAGAGACACACACACACTGAACTATGCACACATTGAAACCAACACCCACATAAAGAAAGACAAACTCAGACAAACGCACACAATTTAACTTGAACAAACTTTAACTCTGTCGTTCTCTCCACTGATGCTGTCAGACCTGTTGAGCTTTTTCCACCAATATTTTTGTTCGTATTTCAAATTTCCAGCATCCAAAGTATTTAGTCTCATTTCAATAAATACCCGCATTGCTGTGGGCCTGGATTCACTTAGCGGCCAGTCCAGCATGGCAGATTTCCTACACTCACGGCGGTTAGTGATCCACATTGATTTTGAATACAATCAATGTTAGTTTCATGGGATTACTGAAGCAAAATTTCAATTCTGGTCTTATTAACCAAATTCATGCTCCAAAAAGTGATTTGGCGGGATTTGTATCCACTTCCCCGGCGCATTAGCCAGGGCATCTGCGAGACCAGTCCAGCAAAATCATCAGTGAACCACCTGCACCGAGCTTGGCTTGAGCACAGAGATGAAAACAAAAAAACTGCGGATGCTGGAAATCCAAAACAAAAACAGAATTACCTGGAAAAACTCAGCAGGTCTGGCAGCATCGGCCGAGAAGAAAAGAGTTGACGTTTCGAGTCCTCAAGTTCTGTCGAAGGGTCATGAGGACTCGAAACGTCAACTCTTTTCTTGCTGCCAGACCTGTTGAGTTTTTCCAGGTAATTCTGTTCTTGTTTTGGCTTGAGCACGGCTAGTTCTGGAGTACAAGTTATCAGTTATTTTGCAGACTTTTCCCAGGGCTCACAAACTTTGCAATATCCAGCACCTTCAGCCATTTATTGATATCTTGGCGTGAAATCAATTGTCTGAATAATGGCATATGTGGTGCTGGGGACCTCCACTCGGCAATACTGGCTGAAGATAGTTGCAAATTCCTTAGGCTTATCTTTGCACTGATGTACGGGGCTCCCCCGCCAATGAGGCTGGGGTTATTTTTGGAGACTCTGCCTTCAATGAGTTGATTAATTGTCCACCACCATTCATGCAAAGTTTATACCTGATCCGTTGATTGTGGGGTCGCTTGGCTCTGTAAACCACTTGCTGCTCATCCTGCTAGAGCTTCACCAGGGTGACATCTCATTTTTAGCCATTCCAGGTGCTGTGTTGGGAACGTCCCCCTGCATTTGTCTTTGATCCAGTTTATACACAGGGGCAGCTGGTGGGTGGGATTTGGGGTGGGGAGTGGAAGGAGCGGGGACGTTGCAATGGTAATCAGCAGGTTTCCTCACCTATGATTGAGCTGATGCCATGAGGCTTCATTGGGCACACAGTCGATGCCGAGGACTGGCAAGACAAACTCGCTCCCGACTGTATGCCATTGTGCCACCATCTATGCTGGGCCTGTCCTGCCAGTGGGACAGGGCATGCAAAGAATTGTGGTGGTGGTGCCTAGGAATGATTCTATGGGTATAGCTACATCGTCTTGTTGTTTGACTAGTATGTTCTCATGACTCCAGGGAGCGGACAGTTTTCACAAAAATTTGCATGTTCCAATGGTGTAATTTCCTGTAGGAAAAATATCCGCCTCTGTGTTTGCCCGTGGTAAGAGCTCACTGGTCAAAGCGTCCACAGTATACCACAGGATTTGTGTTTGATTGAGGGGAGGGGCTACAGCACAAGTTACCACATCTGTTAGGAAGCTCTCCCAGTTATAGTACATGCCACCCCTGCGCCAGACATTGGGAAGGAGGATTTTGCTGGTCTGACAGTGTGTGTTTGTGATTAGCGTTTTCATTGTCTGAGTGAGTGCCCAGTGGCAGAACTATTTTCATTCCTTTTACAGTCTAAAGCAGTTTGATAAAACTGAGCAACATGCTTGTTCACTTGAGAGTCCACCACATTGCTGTAGACCTGGAGTCTCATGTAGGCCAGAGCAAGTTAGGACGGCACCTTTCCTTCCCTAAAGGTCATTCGTGGAGAGGATTGGTTGTTTTTTTTGTTTAGTTGCAGAATTTGAACCCGTATCCCTAGAGCATCATCTTGGGCCTCTAGGTTACTTATACAGTGACATTAGCACAACACCACTGCCTTCCCATACCAACCCAAAAAGGGAATCTAAACAGTTTGTATCAGTATTCCCATTTCCAACTGTTAAGTGCTTTCTTTTCATTCTTTGAGTGAATAACTGACAACAACCGGGCGGCAAAGAGGAATAGCTAAGGAAAACCAAAGAGACAGCATGTCCAGGGAGATGACAAAACCCAGCAATCAGAACCAGAAAGCTGAGGTAGGACTGAGGTTCAGGCCTTAGTGACCGAGGGAAAGTCTTAAAGTGGGAATGCCCTGCAGGGTGATGCCTCTGATGTGCAGAGCTCCCACCATTCCAAAGAATAGCCTGACCTGGTTAGCCAACACCTGTCTGGACAGTTAAAGCTGTCAGGCTACACAGCTGACCGTTGGTTCCAGTTTCACTGAGTATAATAGCATACTAGTTCAAATAAGGCACTCAACCGGTCTATGGTCGTATTTGTTAAAGTTCAGGGGTGGGCGTGTTGGTGTTGGACATACACAGCCCACATCAATTACAACCATGCATGCCGGTGGGTGACTGGAAATTTTCTCCCTAAGTCATTCCAATTCATGAACCCTTTCCTGCTGCCAGAAGGACACCAATTACAATGGTGACATCTTTCCATCTTTGTGTAGCAGGACAAGGTGCTCCATTATCACAGGGAGCGGTAGAGAACCAGTGGGCACCAGGAAAGCCTTTGTACGCTCAGCTTGAGTGAGGGAAGGTTCTCTGAATTATGGGAGTGGCTGTGACAGAGCCTGTAACATCCGTTTTCACCAACAGTGTGCAGGATGATCCTATGTTCCTGCATTATGGCTCTCCTGAGCCCGCAGCTACCCCTTGTCCTTCTGTTTATGTTGATGTACAAACTGCAGGTGGTGGGACCAGAGACATCTTGGTTTTATTCCACCCCATATCCCACAACCAACACTGACAAATCGACCCAAACTGCCCACTCCTCACTTTACCCTGCCCAATGAACTTCAAGTACCCCCAGCCTCAATAGCTCGAGGAGAGGGAGAGAGAGGGAGATCATGGCAGAGAGGGAGATTAGGGGCTACAAATGGAGATAGAAAGATCATGTGGTGTGCCGAGAGAGGAAGGGCACGATGGAGAGACAGAGAAACAGCATGCCACACCTGATGAAAGCACGTCATGTGTTGTGGTGCTCACAGCCACCAGCTCTATCTGTGTACTGTGTGGAAAGGAGAGACTGGTACAGAGTCAGAAACTCTACATGGTCAATAACTGAGCACCTTTGGCTGCAGCAAGAACAGGAAAAAATGATAGCTTGTGTGTCAGCTCTCCAGAGGGTAGGATAACAAACAGGTTGTGATATATGGGACACTGATGGGAACTTTCCTCTGGCCTGTGGAAGTGGTCACTAACTCCATGACAGCACTAGCGGACCCAGCTGTGGTACAGTGACTGGTGGACATTGTTTCAGCTTCCAATGCTGCACAGCCTGAAACCATTCAAATTCGCATTTCGGCAGTGGAAGCCCAGCCCGTGCTCATGAGCTCCGTGCTTGCTGCCATGCAGGCTCAGACTACTTTCATCACAGATGTGGCTCTAAGTACTGAAAGGGAAATACAGATTCTCTCAACAGTCCAGCAATCCATGCTCCAGAAGATTACAAGGATTGCTGTTGTTCCACCCTGCTGGAGTGATAAGCACTAACCTGCTGTCCTCTCTCAGGATGAGAGCATTTGTTTTACCTTCAAAGCTACTCAGTCAGTGCCCTTGCTTTAACCCATCTGGCAGCCCCGGCTGCTGCTGCCCATGTCGAGGTTGTGCATTCCCAAACTGAGCCCTGATGTTCCCGATATGTCCGAGGGTGCCCAGCAAGTCAATCTACAGTCTACCAGAATAGATATTAACAGCCTTCTCCCAGCCATGCTGCAGTCATTTGGGAAACAATGTGTTGGAGCACTGTGCAAGTTGATGGTACGCACAATGCAGATACCACGGGATTACACAAGTGCTTTGTTTGTATAATTGGACGGGTTTTTGGATAAAGGTCTTAATGACAATATTTTTGGTACTGGTTTTAATTGCAGGGTGGTGGCAAGGGGAAGTTGCGATGGTACTTCTCAGAATGACGTAGCAGTGGAGAGAAGGGGAAACATGGTGGGAAAGGGAAGTTGTCCAATGGGAACCGAAGTCTTAGTAGACACTCCCTGACAGCCTCTCCCGGTAGAAGGCATCCAGAAAATGTGCTCAATGCTTCCTCCCCCTCCTCCTGAGGTGTTCCGGATTCCTGGTTGCAATGCCTGTCTCCTCAAGATGGTGATGATATGAAGGGTGCAGCAGAACACCATGAACTTGAACACATGCTACAGTGTTTACTGCAGTATTCACACCGAGCACTTCAGGAATCTGAAGCATTGCTTCTTCGCACTGAGGGCCCACTCCACTATGTTCCTGAGGGTTCGCTTGCTCTCTGTCTCCAAATGCTATTTCTGTGCAATTGTATGGCACTGGGCATTGTTTCTAAATTTGTCCCTTGTATTAGGATTTATCTCTGGGAAGGCACCCTCTGCTTCTCCGTGGATGCCTGGAAATGGTGGGAATGGTTGAGTACTTCAGAATTAAATTATGTTGGCTGCTGTCAGGATAGTGGATATTCACCAACATCATGTACTGTGTTTGTTCATAGAGCAACAATACTTTTCTCGATTGAGAGTTCTTTCATTTCCTGCCTCTTTCCCCTTTGATTTGCAGGCCCAGCAGAGCCACGTACAAAATCGGGAATCCCACTATTTTGGGAAAACCATGGTATTTACATTCGAGTTCCCCCTGCTGAGGGAGAAAACGAGGTATTCACTTCACCCTGCATAGATGGTTCCTGCCACCTACTGGATACATCGGTCAGAAGCATACTGGATATTTAACCCGTTCCTATATGTAAAGTTCCGCATCCAACGAAGTTCAATGAATCTTCAAACCTTGAACATTGCCGCAGATATCATCGTCCTCACCGTGGTGTGAGGTTCCAGGTCATGTTTAAGGAGGAGACACAGCCTTGTGGCCACCTTCTTGTTGAATCTGAGTTGCCTAACTCTCTGCTCCACGTTCAGGCGTTCGTTGGTACAGTGATGTTGGAAAACCCGGGGTGGGTAAAGCAGATCCCCGTCCTCCCACTTGTTTAGAGAGATCCCCAACTCTGCAGCTTCTGCTCCATTTGTTGATCATGTTACAGACCCAGATGAGCAGTAATTGCAATCCCCATACATCGTCCTGATTTGGGTCACCAAATGCTACGTCCTCCTTGAATGTAAGCTGCAGCTCACAGCGCAATCTCCAGAAAACCATCCCCAGCGCTACCAATTACGTTACAATTACAGTATTCAGTAAAAGCACATCAGTATGCAAACTAGGTGCAGGTTTTTTTGTAAATAACACTAGAGAGGTTCCCCGATTTGATTAACATATGATTAACTGAGAGTGACGAACATAAGCGTTCAATTGAGAGTCACATACAAGTTTTAAAGACAAGTGACAAACTGCTGAAACCATCTGTCCAACATAGTAAACCAGATTCAAGATTTCAGTAACCGAATTAACAGGATTTCACGGTTTCTGTGATCTGTCACAGCAGCTCTAATGATTCTTTGGAGCCCAAAATCAAAGCCAGGGAGAGATACAAAGGGAGAGAAATCCACTTTAAGCAGGGGATTGACAGATATTTCATGGGTTACAAGTTGCAGATTTATCAGGAAAGCCAAAATCTCTCATTGGAGCGGTGAGGCCACAGAAAGCTGCCAAAGACTGGAATGGAAATATCAAAATACAGCCATTGCCAGCTGATTGAAATGGCTGTTTGATGCCATTTTATTTCCCTGCATCAAAGCACCAGTCCATTCAGGGTACATGTTGAGTCAATATCTGACCATCATGCTGAGATGCACAGCTCACACTGGAGATGATCAGCAGTGCAGTTCACACCATTTAATGGCTCAGATTTCCAGAGCGCCAGAAACTGGGTGCTGGAGAAGTAAGAAAAAACATGCCAAACAGAGAGGCTAGTGTTGGGTGGGGTGTTGGCGGGGAGGTGGGGTGGGGGGGGGGGGGGCGGTGTTGGTGCGTGGGATCAGTTTAAATGTGAACATTGGACTGTGGGAAAGCTATAGATTTGGGCAATCACAGGAGCGATGTCATGGAGAGATTTGATCACATGAGTGACAATAATAAAAATACAGTATTGCGAGAGTAGCTCGCGATTATTCATTTGTGAGCACAAGGAACATGTGTGAACAGTATCTTGTGTGAGTTCAGATATAGACAACAGAGCTTTGGGTAGCATCGGCGGAGAAGAAAAGAGTTGACGTTTCGAGTCCTCATGACCCTTCGACAGAACTTGAAGCTCTTTCCTGGACTCGAACTCAAGTTCTGTCGAAGGGTCATGAGGACTCGAAACGTCAACTCTTTTCTTCTCGGCCGATGCTGCCAGACCTGCTGAGTTTTTCCAGGTAATTCTGTTTTTGTTTTGGTTTTGGATTTCCAGCATCCGCAGTTTTTTTTGTTTTTATTTTAGAGCTTTGGGTAGGCTTTGTTTCGGCAACTTTGTGCCTCAGAGAGTGGTTCGCAAAGAATTGGAATGGTTGTATCGAGAATCACAATGGCAGCTGGAGTCGTCCTCAGGCTGATAATCTGAAATTGGCTGTGCGCAGGATTTGGGAAAAAATGGAAATGCGGTCAGGATTCGGCTCAGGTTCAAAGGCCGATTGCACTAAACAACCTGCTTCGGCCTCAGTTATCGATCAAAAATAAATAATGGATTCAGTGATTACCGAACAGAGTGCAAATGGAGACAATAGCCTTCATGTTCCCACTTACATGGGTTAAAGGCACAGTTGCTGGATATAGTGCTTAGGTTAATAGAGCTTTAATGAGAGAAGTGAGCATTGGTGTTAGGTATATGAAAACAGGGCGATCAAGTGTCATTTACAATTTTGTTATTGATACTAAACTCCCTGGATTAAAGGTACTATGGTAATGTGGATATTACATTCGTTTAGAGACAAAAAATCCGAGGGAAGTGAAGGACGATGGTTAACCCTGTCGTGTTTTTACAAAGTCACTCATCACTCAAGAAGGATAGGGTTGTGGGAAAATTTGTTCAGAGTAGGCACAAGGAAATGTTTTTACAGAGGCATCCAGCTTGAAGACACGTCAGCCGCAGAGCTGTGTGTTGGGCCCTGCTCACAGTTTAAAGTTAAAATAAAACTGGATGGATTGACACACATCCCATACACTGATTTCATTCTGCAATCTATCAAGGCCTATTACTACGCCCAAATTTCTTTGGAAATATAATTTCCAGCCTTTCCAAACAAGTACAATTATTTACAATATATGTTCATTTTTAGTGAACATTTCATGAGTGTATAGGACAACTGGATGCACGTTTCTGTTAATAGTTGATGAGAACTGCTCATACTCCCAGGCTCTCTAATCGTAACCGCGTCTAGAGGATTATTAAATTTGTCAGTGATCTATGACATTGCCATTCTTGGACGGTTTTCCTGGTTTTCTTTGGGATATTGTACTCGACGCAATATATCTGTTAAGATGATCAGGAGCTGTGTGGACCTGATTTGACCTCGTTATGCCTCACCATTGCACATTTTATTGTTATGGTTTTTTGTGTGTTTGTGGGTGTATATCCTTGCGTTTTCTTCCATTTTCTTGTTTTCATTAATTTATCTGTGTCTATGTGCGTGTGTTTCCATGTGTGTGTTTGACTAATACAGTGACGTCTCTCTGTCACACGTTGCTCACAGATCCATAACGACACACAGGCACAGACTCTATTTATAATAAATTCCAATAAGATTGTATGCATTATTATAACTTTTTAACATGCCAGTCCTCATTGAAAAATGAACCATTCACATTTATAAAAGACGGCTTCATTTTTATTAACCATCTTACACTTTCTTCTATACTTATCTTTATACATGCATTGAAATAACATGATAGATACAAATCCTTTGGCATAAATATACATAATTCCAGTTCAGTATCCAGGTTTTCATGCAAGGTTTAAATATACAACTTTCCATTTAAGCATCAAACTCTTCATAACACATATTCGTATTTTCTCTATCAGACACATGCATAATCTGCGTATGAAATGGTTATAGTAATTTACTTCAACTAAATAGCCTTGCACTTTTGCCTCGAGATTTATCGAAATGCATTAAATTATTCTGGTATGTACAAAAAATTGATTCTGATGGATTGCTTTCAACACAAATTTCAGGATGCTCCAACGTTAGTATCGAACACAAAATTTCCCTGATTGATCGTTCAATAGCTTCTCTTTGAGCTATTTTTCACAATAGTTTCATTTTACAATTTTTTTCAATTCCAGTGCCATATTCTGTACACCAAATGACTCACGTGCCTATATCATTTTCATCAACGGACAACTTTAATTGTTTGACGTAATTAGGTACTGCCAAAGCTGGTAAAATAGTTAATACAACTTTCAAACTGAATTGACTGCTGACACTCCAGCACCAATTGAAACTTGCTGCTCGTTTTCAATAGTTCAGACAGAGGAGCAATCATTCTCTTAAAATTCCGCTGAAAGCAACTCATGCCTAGAAATCTCAAAACTTCTTCCGTTGTTGTAGGCACTGGGAAATAGACGAGGGCCTGGAATTTCACAACTCCCGGAACAATCTAACCTTTTCCAATGGTATAGCCTGGATAAGTAAACTATAAATTTGTGAGTTTAGTTTTATCAAACTTCATCACCAAATTATATTATTTTAATGGACTAAATAATTAATTCAGGTGATGTAAAAGCTCCTCCCATATCTTATTAAAAGCTGTCAAATCGTCAATATAAAGAGCGTAATTATTTAGACCTGCAAATATTTTGTTTATCAGTCTCTGAAATATTGCAATTGTATTCTTCATAACAAACAGCATGACTTTAAAATGATATAGTCCATTTGGCGTCACAAAAGCCGATAACTCACTTGCATTCTCCAATATTTTCTAATATCCATTTAAAAAGTCAATTATTGTGATGAATTTCGATTGACCCACTTTCTCAATACAATCTTCCAAGCGTGGTAAAGGGTATGCATCTGCTTTGGCCGCTACATCCACATTTTGATAGTGCACACATAAACCCTGCATTCGATGCGGTTTCTGTACCAGTGAAATAGGTGAAGTCCAACTACTGCACCTGGTCTCAATGAAATCACTTTGAAGTATGAAGACAATTTCTTTCTGTAGTCATGATCACTTTGCCAGATTGAATCTATACGGATGTTGCCTTATTGATGGTGAACTTCTATGGACACATCATGTATAGCTCAATCAAGTCCTCCCCAGGATATTCACACAAATTGCTTTGTGCAACTGCAATGGCTGTTTCAAATAAATTTCCCAATTGCGTGAAAGGGAACTCAGTATTGCATTGAAATTTTGAAGTATCAATTCCTTATCCCATTTGCTTAATGGAAAATCAATTTTAGAGTCCTGCATTGTTACCTCTTTCTCATTGTCTCATTGTCTGCTGCCACAAAAGCCTCTTTCGGGCTTCTTTTCTGGCAAAGTGCATTTCAAGCATAATTACATGACACACCCACAGCTTCTTCTTTCTATATGGAATATATATATATATATATATATAATTAAATTTATCTACCTCACACAGTTTCTTTCAAACCCTTTAACGCCCACTAAAAGTAGCCTTTAAAGATTCACCCAGTGCTGGTAACAGAACTAGCTCCTTTTTCTCCATCAGCACAAATCGAACTGCAGCTTTCCTGTCTGCTTTCACTTCCCTAACTTGCTGTGATATTTTTAAACTTTTTCTAGACAACTCACATGCTCTATCCAATCTTTCTCTGAAGTTCGATGCATAATTCAGAAGAGCAATTTAGCACTTCGAAACACCAATTTTGCATGAAGCAGCTTCTGTGTTCTTTACGTCAGGACCATAAACTACTTCAAATGGCCTTAAACAAGTCTTTGCATTAGGAGCAAACAAATAACGGTAATGGAATACTCCAAATAAATCCACTGGATAATCCTGACAGTTGGCTCTCATCATAGGTTTAGAGCTGACTGCCACCTTTCCAATGCTCCTTGCGATTCGGGATGATAATCTGCTGATTTGTAACAGTTTCATAAGTAAACTGTTAATTACTTCCTTAAGCACCTGTGACATGAAACTTGGTGGCAAATCTGATGTGTCTCCTTAGTTAAACCGCATTTTGTTAAATAAAATGTTAACTTTTCCAGAATGTACTTTGTGGTAATATTTCCTGAAGTTATTCCTTCAGCGAACCTGGTGGACACATACGTTATTTTCAGTGAGTACTGATTTCCACTTTTACTCTTTGTAGCATTTCTACACAATCAATCATGGCAGAATAAAAGTACGTTAAATGCTGGAGTTGGAATTAAAAGTGTTGGCGTAATCATTGCTTCAGGTTTTCCCATCACGTGACATGTTTGGCATGTCCTGTAGAATATAGCGACAACACTACGTGATGCAGGCCATAAAAATGTATTTGTAATTTTGCCCAAGTCTTTCTTATTCCTCTTGCCTGTTCTGGCTTACATATGACATCAGACACACATTACAGATTGACCCTTAATTTGAAATTGAATGCCAAGAGGTGCTGGTTAGATTATCTCTTTTTGGAGATAGTCATTGCCTGGCACTTGTGTGGCAGGAATGATGCGTTGAATGTGTCAGCCCAAGACTGGCTATTGTCCAGGTTTTTCTGCATTTGGAAATGAATGGCTTTCAGTGTCTGAGGAGTCGTGAATGTTTCTGGGCATTGTGCAATCATCAGCAAAATCCCAACTTCTGATATTATTATGGATGGAAGGTCATTACTGAGGCAGCTGAAGGTGTTTGGGCCCAGGACACGGCACTTAGGATTTTCTGTAGTATCTGTTGGAGCTGAGATGACTGAATTCAAACAACAACAGCCATATTCCTAGGTACTACGCTTCACTCCAATGAGCGAAGAGTTTTCCACTGGTTCCCAATGACTCCAATTTTTATGAGGCTCCTTGATGTCTTACTCGGTCAAATGAGGCCTTGATATCAAGGACAGCTACTTTCACCCCTCAGCATTGTAAGATCAGCCTTCTGCAGTTTTAAACTAAAAGAGTGGTGGATATGGAACCAGCAGGCAGTGACCACCACCTAGGAGTACTGGGAGTGCAGGGGAGTGTTCATCTGCCTGGTAGGGTGTCAGAATCCACGGGGAAAGGCACCCTAACACTTATCCAAAAGCGGAAGAGGGAAAGGGAGAACATTAAATGTCGGCTACTCATTTTACAGATGAAGCTGGACTATAAAATCATTTCCAAGGCCATTGCCAATTGGATCAGATCTGCTCTGGATTTAGTTACCCCATCATGACCAGGCCTGTGCTGTATCTGGCAAGAAAATCTCTGAGAGTCTCGTGCTACTCTTAGATACTATTACAGAAAGGATAGAGGTGTGGACACCTGTCTCATTAGACTGAACTAGGGGACTGCCTTTAACAGTTCTCCACACACCTGCATAATAGATGTGATCTCCATAATGGGGTTCGGTGAGGGAATCCACAATTGGATCAAACTGCTCCACACAAACATCGTAGAGCAGTTTCAGTGAGAAAGGGAAATTAGAATTGTTTTCAAATAAATCTGCAGTCATAAAAGGCTGCCCTCTCTTCCCTGTCCATTTCATGTGTTGCTTAGAATCCTTATTTGAGTGCATTAGTATTGGTTCGGGCACAAGAAGACTGAGGACTCCCGGCAATGGAAGCTCTCAGGTTAAAGCTTCCCTGTACATGGATGGTGTCACCGTCTTCTGCGCTGTGCAAAGACCAGTATATAACTGCGAACAGTTAGAACTGTCCTCGGCTGCCAACCTAAATTGTGGAAAGCACGAGGTCCTGTTTCATTGGGAACAGGGATGAACGAAACTTTGTCCCTTTAACCGTCAGTTCAGATTGCCTGAAAGTGCTAGTTTTATGGTTTGGAGGGCATGCATCCAAAACTCGAAGGAGTGAGTAGCCATGGCGACAAAAATATTTGGGCATGTGTGAGTGATGCTCCTTCTCCATTGAAGGAAGAACCTGGTCATCAGGCGTGAGAAACTTTTGGTGTTTCTTTACATGATGCAGGTATGGCCAAGTCCCCAGTCCTGTGTTGCAGCGGCCACACAACAAATTTCCTCTTCAGTGTGAGGCTGAAGGTGTCACATGTTCACAGGGACAGGATGTAATCTCCCCTAGGTCAATGGAAAAAAAAATCTCCAACTTGGCCCTCATCCTGATGGCCAAATTTGTGGATGGCTGCATCAGGCTGTGCGTTATCCCTCGGTGGGCAAACACCAAGTGTCATTACATTTTCAGTTTCCACTTCCACCTGCCCGCAATATTGCTGTGCATGGGTATAAGAGCGCTGCTGCAGAATGCTCCAAGTTGCTGGACTGTTGTAAACTGTATTTATCTTGCATAAAAGAAAACTTAGTGGAAAACACACATGACCATGAGTCAACCGGGGCAGTGGTCTGCACGTAATACCATGGAAGTTTTGAGGGAAATCGGAATGGTGAGTCTTGTCAGATCAGAGCAGGCTGGCAAAATTATTTGTCAGAATGCCTCATCGCCAGAGATTTTCAACAAACATCGCCATATAGCTCGGATGATGCTGGGAAAGCCCCATCCCCGAGTCACATGCTTTCTAAAATGCAAGATTTTTATCTCCAGTGGCACAGGTCTGGGATGACGGGACAGGTGGTGACATAGTGGTATTGTCACTGACTGGTACTGCAGATACACAGGGTAATGCTCTGTGCTTATGGTGAAATTCGAATTCAATAAATCAACCTGGAATTAAAGGATAATTGGAATACTTTTATGTATCAGAGCAGGATGGTGTGTTTCAATGGCAAACAACAGGCCAGTCTGGGTCATGCTGCCAGACAGAGTGAAAGCGTTCAGCCACGTGGACATGCAGTGTTTGTGTAGTCTCCACAATGTCGGAGAGACCACATTTGAAGCAGCGAAAGCTTTAGGACAAATTGGAGGACGTGCAAGTGAAGTGCCAGTTAACCTGCAAGGAGTGTTTTGGCCCTTGGCCGTGGAGGAAGGATGAGTTAAAGGGGCATGCGCTGCATCTTTTGCGTTTGCGTGGGGCAATGTTTTGGGAAGGGGATTTGGATTGATTGAGGAAGGGACCAGCATGTTCCAGATGGAAGAGTCCCTTTGGAATGCTGAGCAGGGCGGGGGGTAGAGGGATGGGCGCGAGTGCTGGTGGATGAGGGGAAGTTTAGCTGGGGCTGCAATCATGCTGGAGTTGGAGGAATTGGCGGTGGATAATTTTTTACATTCACTTACGGGAGTTGGACATTGCTGGCTGTGCAATCGTTTATTGCCCATCCCTGGTATTACTTGGTGGTGAACTGCCTTATGGAACGGCTGCATCCCATATGGCCTGTTGATTGCAGAAGTTGAAGGTGAGGAAAAGGTGTGCCCTTGCTGGCGACACCCGCATCCCATGATTGAATATAAAAAAAGTACAAATGGAAGGAGGTGCAAGTGAAGCACAGCTTCAAGTAACAGGGGTGTTTCGGTCCTTGGAAAGTGAGGGGGGAGGATGTTAAGTGACAGTTGCTGCACCTTCTGCGATTGCATCGAACGGTGCTGAGTAAGGGGGATGAGCAGTTGGCATTGGTAGAGGAGTGGAACAGCGTCTCCAGAGGAAACGGTACTGACAGAATGCTGATGAAGGAGTTGAGGTGGAGGTGTGATAGCTGGTGGCATAATGCTGGAGTTGCAGGAAATTGTGGTGGATGATCCTTTGAATGCAGATGCTGGTGGGGTGAAACGTGAGGACAAGAGGGACCCTATCATGCTTCTGTGAGGGAGGGGAATGGGTAAGGAGAGAGGTGCTTGCGATGGGCGGGACAATGTTGAGGACACTGTAAACCCCACATTTGTGAGGCTGTGGTTGGGGGGGAGGGGGCGGTTAAGGAAAACATAAGACATGTTAGAAGTGGCTTTTAGGTAGGCAGCATCATCAGCACAGATGTAATGGAAGCGAAGGAAATGACAGAATGAGATGGAGTCCTTACAGAAAGCCGGATGAGAAGAGATGTAGCTGAGGTAGCTGTGGGAGGCATTAGGTTTGTATACAAAATTTGTGGACACCAGAGATGAAAACAGAGGTCAAAGGAGTTGGTGGGAAGTGCTGGAAATAGCCCATGTGAATGTGAGAGAGGGCTGCAAATTGGAAGCAAAATTGATCTTGTTTTCCAGCTCCAGATGAGATAATGAAAAGGCACCGAATCAACCACTGATGCACCTAAAGTAGAGTTATGCACCTAAAGTGGTGTTATGAGAGGGGACCGATGTACATAGCTTTCATAGAAACTAGGATCAGGGGTAGTACATTCAGCCCTTCAACTATGCTCCACCATTAAAAATGATCATGGCTGAGCCTCAATCTCAATGCCATATTCCCGGTTTCTCTCCATACATCTTGATGCCCCTAATAACCAAAAATATTCAATTTATTTCTATATTATACCCAGTGTCCTTCACTGGCTTCTGTGGGACAGAACTCCTAAGGTTGACGAACATCTGAGTGAAGAAACTTTATGTCTTCTCAGTCCCAAGTGCAATGATCCGTATACTGAAACTGTGGCCCCTGGATAAAGATGCCCCAACAGGGGAAACATCTTCTCTCCACCTTGTCTGCATCCACCGGTAAGAATTTTAGTCATTTTTTTCCAGATCCCCTGTCATTCTACTAAAGTCTAGTGAAAACAGAAACAGTCGAACCAATCTATCCTCACAAGACATTCCTGCCTTCCACAATTTAGCCTAGCGAACCTTCACTGCACTCCCTCTATGGCAAGTATATATTTACTTAGGTAGGGGGACCAAAACTGCAAACAATATTCCAGCTGCGGTCTCAGCAAGGCCTTTTATAATTCCGGGATGGTATCACTACATCTGCACTCAAATCCCTTTGGAATGATAGCCTACATAGCATTTGTCTTCCTCATTGAATGCAGGAATTGCCTGTTTAATTTTATTGACTAGTAAACAAGGACAAAAATTTTCATTTGTACATCCAATTTTTCCCAATATATCAATATTTGAATAATACTCTGCCTTCCAATTTTCACACTGAAGCGCATAACTTCACATTTATTCATGTTGTCCTGCATCTGCCCTGTATTTGCCCACACACACTGCATGTCTAAATCATCCTGAATCCACCTGACATCCTCCTCACAACTCCCAACCCAGCACAGTTTTCTTCCACTGACTAACATCCCGCAAAAATACCCATTAATTCCCACACTCAGCTTCGAGCCTGTCAACTAATTCTCAATCCATGACGGTCCATTATCCCCTTTTGCATGTGCTTCAAATTTGCACACTAACCTCATATGTTCGACCTTATCAAATGCATTCTTCAAATAGAAATTCACCACGTCCACTTGTTTTTCCTTTTCTATTCTATAGTTACATATTCAAAATTCTCCAATAGATTTGTTCAGCGTGATTTTCCATTCATAAACCCAAGCTGACTTTGTCTAATTCCGTTACTGCTTTCCAAGTGATTGGTTGTGACGTATTTATTGCAGAATCAAACATTTTCCCCAAAACTGATATTAAGCTAACTGGTCTGTAATTCTCTGTTTTATATTCTCTCCCTCCGTTTTTAAAAAAAAAATAGGGATTACATTTTCCACCTTCCAATCTGTAGGAACTGCTCCAGTGTCGATAGAGTATTCGAAGATAATCAGCAATTCATCCAATATGTGCTGGGCCACTTTGTTTGGTGCCCTGGGATGTAAATTATTAGGCCCTGGGAATTTGTCAGCCTTTAACCCCATTGATTTATTTACCATCATTTATTTCTAACAACGATTTTCTTCAATTCCTCCTTCTCACTAGACCCATGGCTCCCTAACGTTCCTGAGAAATCATTTGTGTCCTCTTTCGTCAACTGAGAATCAAAAAATGCGTGCAATTATTCTGCCAGTTTTCCCCATTGTAATTTCCCTCATTTCTAACTGTACATTTATCTACATTTGTCTTTGCTGATCTTTTTGTTTCCTCTTCACATACCTATAGATATGTTGACAGTCAGTCATTATGTTTCCTGTAAGCTTACTCTCATATTCCGTAATCCCCTTCATGATCAATGTGTTTTTTTCCCACTGTTGCTGAAGTCTTAACTCTCCCCAATCCTCAGTCTTGCTGATTTTTCTTATAATATCATGTGCCTCCTCTTTGGATCCAATGCTATCCCTATTTTATTCTGCAATCCATGTTTAAGCCACGATTCCTGTTTTGTTTTAGCGTCAGAGAGGAATGAATAATTGTTGTAATATATGCATGTATTCCTAAACTATTAGCCATTGCCTATTCAAAATCAACCGTTTTTGGAAGTTTCCACAAACCATCATTACCAATACCCACCTCATGCCCTCGTGCCTCCCTTTATTTAGTTTTAAGGCACTAGTTTCGGATTGAACTTCTTATTCAATCATTTCATGATCGCTCTTGTCAAAGAAACCACGCCCAACAAGAGGGTTAATTAATCCTTTCTCATTCCACATTCCCAGCCTGGGATGGTTTGCTCTCTAGTTGGTTCCTCAATGTATTTGCCAAAAAGAAAACTTTGCATACACATTACTGGAGATCGCACTCCACTTTATTATTTCTCATGTAGTTTGTCCAATCCATGTGTTGATTAGGGTTACCTGTGACCATATGTTACTCTTATTGCTTGTGCCTCTAATTTACTGGTTAGTGCCTTCCACCTCCGTTACTCTATGAGGGCCTATGAGGTAACCCACCAAAGATTTATGCCTCTTGGTTTTTCATATCTCCACCCAAACAAATTCCACAACATGATTTACTGAGCCAATATCCTTCTTCATTATTTCATTGATTCTCTCCTTTACTAACAATGCTACTTCACCTCCTGTTTATATCTGATTGCACTCTCTGAATATGGAATACACTTTGAAGTTCAGTTCTCATCCATGGGTGCCCTGCAGACATTGTCTCTGTATTTGCAACCATATCATAATTGTTCATATCTATTTAACTCTTCTTCTTTATTGTGAATGCACCGCATATTAAATTGCAATGCCACTTTAGGTGTGTCTTTTTTTAACCTTTTTCGGCATCTTAGCTTTATTTTGTGCCATGACTGGATTTGTTTTTTTATCATTCTTTTTCCTAGCCTTCCACTTTTATTTATTACTTTTCTGTATTTTGTTGCTATCATTGCTTCCCTCTCTTCTGCCTCTCCTGCTGTTTCCCATCCCCTTGCCATTCTAGATTAAAAGCTTGCTGACCACAATAGCAAAGAAGCTGAGAGTACTACGTCTGATATCTTACTTTTTCAGTAACATCCTGAATCCCAATATTTAAGAGTAGGACATAGAACCAATGAACCATAGAAAAGTAACAGCACGGAAGCCAGTCAGCCCATCTTGTCCGTGCCAGCCCATGGACACCCAGGTGCCCTTTCTAATCCCACCTTCCTGCACCCGGCCCATAGCCCTGCAGCTTACAGCACTTTAGGAGCAGATCCAGATACTTTTTAAAAGAGTTTACAGTTTCTGCCTCTACCACCAACTTGGGCAGCAAATTCCAGACACCCACTACCCTCTGCATAAGAAAGTTCTTCCCCATGCCACAGCGACCACCTCCCCCCCCCACCACCCCCCCAAACCCCCCAACATCCAACCCCCGACGCATTCTACCACTTATCATGAGTAAATATCTCCTGGTTCTAGAATTCTCCACCAGGGTAAACAATTGTATCTGTGCACTCTATCTATTCCATGCATAATTTTGTACACCTCAATTTAATAAAACCCTCAGCCTTCTTTGTTCAAAGGAAAATAAACCCACCCTTTCCAATCTCTCCTCGTAGCTACACTTTTCTGAACCTGGCAACATTCTTGTAAACCTCCTCTGCAATCTCTCAAGCGCTATTACATCCTTCCTGTAATGTGGTGACCAGAACTGCACACAATATTCCAGTTGTGGTCTCAGCTGTGTTTTATTCAATGCCAACATTATATCCTGACTTTTATATTCTATGCTTCTGCCAATGAAGGAGAGCATTCCATTTGCCTTCTTTACAAACTTGCCTACTTGGACTGCAGCCTTCAGGGACCTGTGTACTTGTACGCCAAGAACTCTCCCTTCATCTACCCATCTTATTATATTCCCATATATTGTGTACTCACTGTAACAGTTTGACCTCCCTAAATGTTTGAACTCACACTTCTCTATGTTATAATCCATCTGCCACTTTACCGCCCACTCCACCAACCCATCTATATTGTTTTGGAGATTATGGCTATCCTCTACACTATCCACGACTCGGCCAATCTTTGTGTCATCTGCAAATTTCCCAATCGTGCCCCCCCACGTTCACATCCAAATCGTTAATACAGAATGCAAATAGTAGGGGTCCCAGCACCGAGCCATGTGGAACACCACTTGAGGCAACTTTCCATTCGCAAGGGCATCCATCAATCATTACCCTTTCTTACCTGTTGCAAAGCCACCTTTTATCCAGTTTGCCACATTACCAGGAATCCCATGGAAATTTACTTTCCTGACCAATCTGCCATGTGGGACATTGTCAAATGCCTTGCTAAAATCCGTGTACACAACATTCACTGCACCACCTTCATCAACCCTTTTTGTCACATCCTCAAAGAATTCAATCAAATTTGTGAGGCAAGACCTTCCTTTCACAAATCCATGCTGACCATTCCTGACTAGTCCATGCATTTCCACATGACTGTTAATCCTTCGCTCAGGATTGATTCTAATAATTTGCTCACGTCCGATGTAAAAGTAACTGGCCTATAATTGCATGGCATTTCCTTTGATCCCTTTTTGAACAATGGAACTATGTTTGCATTTCTCCAGTCCTCCGGTACCTCCCCTGTATCTAGTGAAGATTCGAAAATCATCCTCAGAGCATCTGCTATCTCCTCCCTGACTTCCTTCAGCAGCCTCAGAAACAATCCATCTGGCTCTAGTGACTTTCTAACTTCCAAGGATTTCAACCCTTCGAGCACTTCCTCTCTCTTTATCACTATCCCGTCCAATATCTCGCAGTGTCTCTCCTGGATACAGTAACCACATCCTCCCTGTCCTTTGTAAATATAGAAACAAAATAACCAATTAAAAATATTCCCACAGCCTCTGCATTGATACACAAGTTTCCACTTTTAACTCTGATTGGTCCCACTTTATCCTTAACTAAACATTTAGCATTAATGTATTGATGAAATATCTTTGGATATCTTTAAATTTACGTGCCAATCGTTCTTCGTGCCCTCTCCTTGATTTTAATATTTCCATTGTTATTTCGTCCCTGCCCTTCCTATATTCATCTAGGATATTTGTTTTGCTTAGTTCTTTGTGCCTATCATATGCTTGATTTTTCTGTTTAATCATTCCCTGCATTCATCAAGACAACTTCGGGGCCTAGACTTGGTCATACTATTCTTATTTTTGTAGGGGGCATTTCTACTTTGTACAATTAGGATCTGTCTTTTTAGTGCTTCCCATTGGTTTTGCACTGTTGTATCCTCCAGCAGCACTGTCCAGTCCACCTCAGCCAAGTCTCTTCTCATTGCTGCAAAATTTGCCTTTCCCCATTTCAAGAATTTTACTCCCATCTTATCTCTGTCCCTTTACATGGTAAAACAAAATCTAACTGAATTGTGATCGCTGTCCCCGATATGGTTGCCAACTGTCACTTCAACCACTTGCCCTTCTTTGTTCCCCATGACTAGGTCAGGAATTGCATCTCCTCTGGTTGGGTTTGTCGCTATTTGTTGAAAAAAATGCTGTACATATTGCATTGATTTTTCTCCCTCGGTGTGACTTATATTGCTTGAATCCCAGTTGATATTAGGATAGTTTCCTACTATTATAGCCCTCTTGTTCTTACAGAAGACATTTGCCAACATATTTGTTCTTCTAACACTCTTTCACGATTTTTGGATCTGTATTATATTCCCAGTAGTATCACGGAGTCTTTTATTATTTCTAAGCTGAATCCATAAAGACTCTTTTGTTGAAACATTTTGTATACAATCCCTTCTTACAACTGGAATTGTTTCTTTATCCATTAATGGTACCACACCCCCCTCCGTTTTATATTTCCTACTCTATCGAGTCTGAAGACTTTATAACCAAGGATATTAAGCTGTTAGATTTCTCCCACCTTTAGCCAGGTCTCCGTTATCACAATGACATACTGCTTTTAGTTGTCTACCTGTGCCCTTAACTCATATACCTTGTTTGTAATACTCCTTGCATTGAACTATGAACAGTTTAAACACTTCAATTTCCCTTGATGGACACTTTTTAAACTTTACTTCTCCTGTAGCTCCATGTCTATCACAACGTCCCTAGCTAATGTTTCACCTCCATATCCCTGATATGAATCTGACCTATCTGATCCCAATCCTGGGGTGCCATCTCCCTGCTATACTAGTTTAAATACCCCCAACAGGACTAGCAAAAGCCCCAGCAATGGCACTCGTCCCAGCTCTGCCAGGGTGAAGCCCGTTAGGTTTGTACAGGTCCCTCCTTCCCATGCCCATTCCCAGTGCTTCAAGTATCTGAATCTCTCCTGGCTACTCTTACTCTTCAGCCACATGTTTATTTGGTCCATCCTCTTAGTCCTGCTCTCGCTAGCACGTGGAACTTGGAGTAATCCTGAGGTTATGACTTTTCAGGTCCTGCATTTAATTTATGTCCTAATGTCCTATGCTCAACTTGCAGGTCCTCATCGCTTAGTTTTCCTTTGTCGGTGGTACCAATGTGTACCACAAACACAAGCTGTTTATCTTTCCTTTCCAGAATTTCCAGAAGCCGCAACATGACACCCTGGACTCTGGCACCAGGGAGGCAACATATCATCCTTGATTCATGTTTGCGGCCACAGAGGCATCTGTGTGTGCCCCTAACTATTGAATCCCCTATCACAATAGCCCTGCCACTTGTTTTCCTCCCGCCCCTCTGAGCAGCAGAGCCACCCACATTGCCTTGAACCTGGCTGCTGTTGCTTTCCCTGGGAGGTCATCCCCCTAAACATTATCCAAAGTATTGTATCTGTTAGAGAGGGGGGTGAACACAGGGGAAACCTGCACTAACTTACTGTGTCTTTTACTGTTCCTGATGGTCAACCTTTCCTTTTCTGCCTGTATAGCCTTCACCTGCAGTGTGACCACCTCGCTAAACGTGATATCCACGACTTGCTCAGCATCGGGAGTGCTCCACAATGAGTCTACCGGCAGTTCCAGCTCTGAACTCCCATTAGCTAGAAGCTGATTTAACACAAATTCCACACAGATTTTCACCAGAGACGCTTTCAGGTCCCTCATTTCGCACATCCTGCAGGAGCTGCATATGACAGGCCTGATTCCACCTGTCATGGCGTCCCTCTCGATTAAGCTAGTTAATGATACTCTTTTCCTTCCTATGTCGTTGCTATGAACATGTACCATGACCATTGGCTTCTCACCCTCCCCTTTCATAAAAGTCTGCAGCCTCTCCGAGACTTCGTTGACCCTTGCACCATGAATGAAATATATCATCCTGAAATCCCTTTTGTGACTGGGGAAATGCCTAAATGTTCATCTTACTATTGAATCCCCTGTAATTATAGCTGTGCCACTCATCTTGATCCCTTCTCGTGCAACAGAGCCACCTGTTGTGCTATGGACTTTGCACCTGCTGCTTTCCCCTGAGATGTTGTCTCCCCAAACAGTAACCGAAGTGTTGCATCAGTTTCAGAGAGGGGCTGCAAAAGGGGACTCCTGCACTACCTCCCTTCCTCTACTTTGTCTGCTGTACACCCACCTACTTTTCTGCCTGTTCTGCCATTACCAGTGCTGTGGCCACCTCACTGAATGTGCTTTTCATGACAATCTTAGCTTTGCGATGCTCCACAGTGATACCACCCACAGCTCCAGCTCCAAAATGTGCTTAGCCAGTGGTTGCGTCTGGACACACTTGCTGCTCACACGGCCACCAGCAACACTGGGAGCTTCCATGACTTCCCATATTGTGCAGGAGGAGCATATCACGGGTGCGAGCTCTGTTGCTATGAGTTCCCTTTAGTTAAAGATCGTTATTTACTCCCTTTAAAGATTACTAACTTGAGCAGGGGCCTTATTCCACGACAAACTCTCCCACTACGATCCAACGTCCTGACCATATTCTGTTTAAGCTAATGTACTGCACCAATTTAATTAGTAGAAAAAGTAGAAGTAGAAGTGCTCACCTGACCATTCTCATCAACCAGCTGTCTCTCCCCGGTCGTGCCATTTAGAACATCACCGCCTGATGGTCTTGAGGCCATGCCTCTCCTCTCAGGCCTTGTTGGTTTTCACGCCACTTTATTTCGTTGTTGCTGGCCTCTCCTCACTGGTCTAAAACTCACCTTCTTCCATCATCAACTTTTAGTTAATCGATAAATTAGAATAAAAGCATCAGAATTTAGATTGAATTTAACACGTAAATTAACACTGAAAGTCCCTTAGTCAACAATCTCCAGCAGAATTTCTCTGCTGAATCCAAACACAGCACTCGGGATCAATACATCCTCCCATTATCTCCTATTGAGAAACCCACGGCCCATTTCTTCACTCTGACCGATTCCCCGTCCACACAACATCCCCACTTCCCATTTAACTACATTATCTCCAACTGGAAAAAAACACTGTCCGTTTCCTCACTCACGCCAAGTCTCCGTCCACACATCGCCCCCTCTGCTCACTCAACTCCATTATCCCCCATTCATACAACATCACGGTTTAAAAATTATCATTGTTGTTTCCAATCCTTAAATGGCCTTGACACAGTCTATCTCGATAATCCTCTCGAGGCTCCACACCCCTATGAAATATCAACTCCTACCTAATTCTGGAAACCTGAGAATTCATAAGTATAATTCAGCATTACTGGGTGGTCTTGCATTCGTCTAGCCCTTAAACTCTGGAACAAATTCCCCATACCTGTCTTTATAACAACCTCACAATCCTGCTTTTAGATTCTCCTTAAAACTAAAATGTTTGATCCAGGTTGTGGTCAACTCTCTGAAATTTCCATTTTTGCCTGGATGTCATCTTTCTTTTAGACATACTAGTGTCCATGAAAATCGCTTTGGAACATCTTTTAATTGGCATGCTGATATTAATATGCACTTTATTATTGTTGTTTGCTACAATATATCACCAATTCTGTAGATATTTTGTGTATTTTTAAAAGCTGTTATTTTTCGAGCACTAACTCATTCTTTACTGCAGGGAATTGATCTTCGTTATTTAGATGGACGCTGCTGTTCTGTGGGACAGTTTACCTGCAACAGTGGATTGTATTAATGTTTATGTTGTTCAAACGGGCAGTTAGCTTATTGAACTGAGGACATTGCATTATTGCATTAATGTTTGTGCTTCCAACAAACGTTGCTGTTTAACTAGAATATTTGACCTGCTTGAGAGCCTCATTGGTTCTCTGTTACTGACTCGCGCTAATAGCATAATGTACCTGAGAGGCTGCACAAAGGATTTTCTTTGTCTGCAAATCAGGCGTCCTGTGAACTGAACGTCAGCATTTCTCAGGAGAAGCAATTAACCGTTTTCCTTGGAAAACTGAATGAAAAGAGTGTTTTTTCACTGATAAAGATTTCTGCCAGAACTTCTCAACAGCTGTGTTCGTAAGTTTTTCTTTCTGAAATGTTCCCAGCTCTTTTCATTGAAGTCTCGAGGATAGTTCTGTTGCTTTGCAATCTGTAGAGGGTTCAGTGCCTGTGTTAACTGGAGTGAGCAGTATTATATCACTGATTGTCCTGATTGCTTCTGCCTAATGCTCTACTGAAATGTCTGATGTTCTCTTAAAGTCTCTCAGTAATGCGTACAATGGATTGACACTAACAGGATAATATATCCTCCAACACAGGCTTCAGTTCTCTGTGAATCAGGAGTCCAGTGAATTGAAAACTTGCATGAGTACTGTATTCATTCATGCAATGGGATTTCTATTAATCCTCTTTGTGATGTCACTCTAATTCAAAGTACACAGATTTGTACTGGTTGTGTCTCCTTTCCTTGGGAAGTGTACATTTCTCCTAGTGATTGTGTTGAATGCTCGCTAGGCTGACTCCTGAGATTGGAGACTGTGCTATGAAGAGGGACTAAGTGAATTAAATTTATATTACACGTAGTTTAGAAGTATACGAGGTGATCAAATTTACCTGCGAAAATCATTAAGACAATTGACAGGGTGGACGATGGGAGGTTGTGGAAATATGGACTAGTTTTCAGAATTACAGAACAGCCAATTGGGACTGTGATGAATTGAAGTGGTTTCACTAAAATGGTACTAAACCTTTGTAATTCTTCGCACCAAGTGAATGTAAATGTTCATTCGCTCATTTTATTCCAGAAAATAATATATCTTTATTGAATACTAAAGGTTTTGAATTATGTGGGTACAATGTAGAGATGGCAGGTTAACCATGTTCTGTTGAAGGGTCATGAGGCCTCGAAACGTCAACATTGCTCTTCTCCACCGATGCTGCCAGACCTGCTGAATTTTTCCACGTAGTTCTGTTTTTGTTTTGGATTTCCAGCATCCGCAGATTTTTGTTCTTATAACCATGATCATATTGAACGGTGTTTCAGGCTCCATGTGCTCAATGGTTTAAAACTGCTCCTATTTCATATGTTCATAGGAGAATCTATTTCCGGATTTGTGTTCATGTGGCGCTGAGATGGAACGATTGCAGCAGAATCGACACTTTATTTGGCTCACTGCCTTCAGGGTAAAAATCATTGTCCTTTCTCAAGCACAATAAACAATGAGGCTGGAATAAGTTCACATTCACTGAAATATTAGATTTAAAATGCAGTTCATTCAGAACAGGAAGCTTTTCCCCACTACATGGAATCGAATCTCCATCACGGAGCATCACGGACAGTGTCAGGAATCGAACATGTACCTTTCTGATCACATTGGAACGAACACAGTCAGACACTGCATAAAGCATGTCCCATCGCCCCACCCCTGACCCTCAGCCCCCAGCTCAATGACTCTGATTAAATGTGTCAAAATGCAGAGGCATTTCCGACGGAGGTGACACTCCAGAGAGTCCTGCTGTCCACAAATACCATCAATCTGCAGTTCTGACACATTGGCGATGAATGTAACAATACTCCAAATATTATTTTTCATGGTTACAGGTGTTGCTGGGGCAATGGTCTGGCTAGAATATATCAGTTTTTACAGGGGGACCTTCGGAGAGTATCAATATTTACAGCGGGTCCACCTGTGGCATTTGTGCGCTTACAGCGGTTCCCTGGAACTGTCAGTATTTACAAGAGGAGCGGGGAGTGTGTCAGCATTTATAAGGATTCTGTGGTGAGTGTCTTATTAATTGTAATGGATTCCCAGTGAGTGTGCCAGTGTTTATTGCGGCTCTCGGGGGAGCGCGTCATTATGTATTGAGTCTCTCTGTGGAGTGTGTCATTGTTTATAGGGTCTCTCTGGGGAGTGTGTATATATTTATACAGGATCCCCAGTAATGTGTCAGTATTGACTGGGGCTTTTGGGTGAGTGTGTCACTATTTATTGTGGCTCTCCAGTCAGAGAACTGAAGAAGCCTCTCGGGAGTATATCAGCTTTTATAGCCGTATTTACGGGGAGTGTGACAGTTATTAAAGTCCGTGCCCATGGAGTCTGTCAGTGCTTCTGCCGAAGCGCAGGGAGTTTGTTAGTACTAATAGGGGGTCTCCAGGGGATGTGTCAGTATGTATAAAACTTCTCCATGAAGTGTGTCAGTATTCGTAGAGGTTCTTCGGTGAGTGTGTCCGTATGAATTGGCGATATGTGGGAGATGCATCAGTATTTGAAGGAGATCCATGGGATTTTGACGAGATTACATATTGTCTTTGACGCTGGACCAGCAATCCAGAGACCCAGGGTAATGCTCCGTGGACCCAGGTTCGAGTCCCACCATGGCAGATGATATCATGGAATCAGGTGAAACAGAGGCATGGAAAACTCTTTCCGATCAACAGGTACCACCTACCCGCAGCGGACGAATCAGTGCCTCTCCATGTTGAACATCACTTGGAGGAAGCACTGAGTGTGGGCAAGAGTGCAGAATGTACTCTGTGTTAGAGTTCAACGTTCATCACAAAGCGTGGCTCAGCAGCACTGCTGCTGACCAAGCTGGCCGAGTGCTAAAGACATAGTTGCTAGATTGTGTGTAAGGAATTTTGTGATGGAACCAACAAGAGGGGAAAAAAAAGTATTTGACCTCATCCTCACCAGCCAGCCTGCATCTGTCCATAGCAGTATGCGTAGGAAACACCACAGTGCAGTCATTCTGGAGGCGAAGTCCAGGCTTCAAACTGACCCCACACTCCGTTGTGTTGTCTAGCACAACGACCATGCGAAGGGGATTCATGTCGAACAAACCGAGCACTTAAAAACTGGGCAAGCAAACAGGCGCTGTGGGCCATGAGCAACAACAGTAATGTACTTGAACACAATCCATAACCTCATTGCTGGGCATATCCTCAACGCTACCATTACCATCAAGTATGGGGATCAACCATGGTTCAATGAAGAATCAGGAAGGCATACCAGGAGCAGCAGCAAGCATACCAATGAATGAGACAATTACTACCTCATCAGTTTAATCTTCATGTATGTAAAGTGATTGAATGAGTCATCAACAGTGCTAACAACTGACACTTGCTTCGCATTAACATGCTCACTGACATCCACTTTGGTGTCTGCCAGTGTCACCAAGCTCCTGACTTCATTAAAGCATTGGTTGAAACATGGTCAAATGAGCTGAACTCCTGAGATGAGGTGAGAGTGACTGCCCATGACATCAAGGCCATATTTCAATGATTGCGGCATCAAGGGGTTCTAGCAACACGAGAGCCAATAGCACAATGAGTCAACATAACATAAAGGAAGATGCTTGTGGTTGTTGGTGTTCAGTCGCCTCAGCTGCAGGACATCACTGCACGAGTTCCTAAGAGCAGTGCCTGCAGCCCACCCATCTTCAGCTGCTTCATCAATGACAATCAATTCATCATAAGGTCGGAAATGGAAAAGTTTGCTTGATGATTGCACATTGTTCACTACCATTCAGATACTGAAGCAGGCCATGTCCAAATGCAGCAGTGCATGGACAATACCCAGGCTGGGTAATGAGTTGGGGATAAGCCTGCCAATGAGATTACAGATTGTGTTTGAGTACATTTCTGCTGTTGCTGATGGCCCACAGCGCCGGTTGCTTGTCCAGACTTGAAGTGCTCGGTGTGTTCGACATCAATCCGATTTGCATGGCTGTTGAGCTGACAAGTGGCATTTAAGCCACACATGTGCTAGGCAATGGTCAAATCCAACAAGAGAGAACCCAAACATCGCCCTTGACATTCACTGGCATAAGCATCAACTAATCCCCTCCTATCAACATCCTGGAGGTTGCCTTTGAACAGAAAATGATCTGGACTAGACATATAAATACTATGTTTAGAAGAACTGGTCAGAGGCCAGGTATCCTGCGTTGAGTAATTCATGTCCAGGCTCCTCAAGCCTGTCCTCCGTCTACAAGGCACATCTCAGGAGTGTGATGGAATACTCCCAACCTGCCTGGATGAATGCAGTTCTCTCAACAATCAAGGAATTGGGCACCACTCAGGAAAAAAAGCCCGATTGCTAAGCACAACGTCAAAGAACATTGACTTGCTTCACCACCGAGGGACAGTCGGAGCAGTGGGTACCATTTACAAGATGCACTGTAGGAACTCGCCAAGACTCCTTAGACAGTTGCTTCCAAACCAACTACTGCTACCATTTAGAGGCACACCTGCAGCAGATAGATAGGAATACCAACACCTCAAGGAAGAACCCCCACCCTGCCCCCCCCACCCACTGACCCACCACCAATCCCCCACCCCGCAACCCCGCGTCACTTCCAATCCTGACTTGGAAATATATTGCAGTTCCTTAACTGTCGCTGGGTCAAAATCCTGAAAGAACCCCCCCACCACCCCCCCCCCCCCCCCCCACCCCCCCACCCACCCTCCCCCCACCCCGCCCCTAACAGCACTTTGGAAATCCCTGCACCACAGGGTCTTCAGTGATTCACCACCACCTTTTCAATGGCAACCAGGGATGGGAATTTAATGCTGGCCCAGCCAGTGAAGTCCACATCCCATTATTGAATTAAATGTACTCATTTTTTTACAGGGTTTTGTAAGCATGTCAGTACTTATAGGGGGACTCAGGAGAGCCTGTTGTGTTTGTCCGGGTCTCCGGGAAGTGCGTCGTTATTTTAGAGGGTTCCCGGACTTATGTCAAGTACTTATAAAGGATCTCCGAGCAGTGTGTCTGAATTTATAGAGGATCACTGGGGTGTATATCACTATTTATAAGGGTTCCCAGGGAGAATGTCTACAATTACGTTCTGTTACTCAGAACAGCGCAATTATATAAAGAGGTATTTTCGATAGTAAATCAGCATAAGTGAGAATTCCCAGGGGTGTGAAAGAGTATTTGTAGGGTGTTGAGTGGTATGTCTGATCATTTTCACTGGACTTCTGGAAGTATGCGGTATTTAGAGTGCTCACCGTGTAGTTTGTATGTGTCTGGCATATGTTTTATTGTGTGTGCCGGTAGTTAGATGGTGTCACCAAGTAGTGAACAAATGTTTACCGGTTCAACATGGAGATTGAGTCAATATTTACAAAGCGGAATAGATTACAGGAATTGCGTAGGTATTTCCTTGTGGTGTCTGGGAAGCCTCTAAAGATTTCATGGCAGTCTCTGGGAATGTGTCAGTATTTCCTGGGGGTCCCTGTGGAGAGTGTCAGTAATTCCTGGGGGTCCATGTGAAGGGTGTTTGTATTTCCAGCTCGCCCCTAAGGGGTTTGGCTGTATTTCATGGCAGACCCTGAGGAGTGTGTTAAAATTTCATTGGAGCCCCGGGCATGCGTCGGTATTTGCTGCGGGTCCCAGTGGAATGTGTTAGTATTTCCTGGGAGTCCCTGGGCAGTGTGTCTGTATTTCATAGGAGTCTATGGTGAGTTTGCCGGTATTTCATGCGGGGTACCTGGGGAGTGTCTCAGTGTTTCATTTGGATCCCTGTGGAGTATATTCATATTTCTTGGGTTTCCCTTGTGAGTGTCTCTCGATTTCCTGTGGGTCCATGAGGAGTGGGTCTAGGTTTGCTGTGTGTCCCTGGGGGGTGTGTCTGTAATTCCTGGGGAACACTATGGAGAGTGTTGGGATTTATTTGGTGTCCCTGGGGTGCATGTCGGAATTTATGGAGGGTCCCTGCCAGAATTTACTTGGTGTCTCTGTGAGTGTGTACTGATTGTCCTGGGGGTGTCTGGGGAGTGTGCTGTGAATTGCTGTAGGCCCCTGGCGAGTGACTTTGGAAATGTTGTGTTCCCCTGGGGGCGTGTGTTGGGATTTATTGTGGGTCCCTGCGGAGTGTATTGGGATTTGCTTTGGGTCCCTGGGGGAGTGTGTGCAGATCAGTGTGTGGTCCATGGGGAGCGTGTCAGGATTTGAGGGGTCACTGTGGAGTGGTAGGATTTGCTGTAGTCCCCTTGGGTGTGTATTGGGATTTGCTCCGTGTCCCTGGGTGGTGTGGCAGTTTATGCTGCTTGTCCCTGGCGTGCGTGACGAGGTTGGCTGCAGGCCCCAGTGCATGTGTTGGGATATTCGGTGACCCTGGCGAGTTTGTTGGTATTTTCTTGGGCCACTGTGCAGTGTGTTGGGATTTCATGGGAGATTCCAATGAATGTGTTTGGGATTTGCGTCGTGCCCCAAGGGATTATATATGGCGTTGCTGTGGGTTCCTGGGGAGACTGTTGGGATTTGTTGTGCATCCATCGGGGGTGTGTCAGTATTTGCTGCCTTTCCATCGAAAGTTTGTTTGGATTTGTCCCTGAGATGCTTATTGGGATTTGCTGTGTGTCCCTAGGGATGCTTCTGTATTAGTTGTGTGCCACTGGAGAGGTTTTTTCAGAATTTCCTGGGAGGCCCTGGCGAGTGCCTCCATGTTTCTAGTTTTCCGTGCAGATTGTGTTAGTGTTTCCTTTTGGTGACCCCGGAGTGTCCCGCATTTCCTGGCCGTCCCTCAAAAGTCTGTCTGTATTTGCTGTGGAGCTCTGGCGAGACGTCGTGATACTTCATGTGGGTCCCTGCGGTGTTGTTCCGCATTTCCTCTGGCGATTTTCTCCATTTTTCCTTGCAGTCGCTCGAGAATATGTCCGGATTTTCAGCCTGTTCCTTGGGAGCGGGTTGGGGTTTCCTTGGATTTTCTGGGGAACTTGCAGGATTTGCTGCAGGCCTCTAGGGAGTGTGTCTAAATTTTGTGGTTTCCCTGGGGAGTGTGTCGGGACTTGCTGCGTGTCCCAATGGAATATGTCAGCATTTGTTAGAGTAGCTAGGAAGTGTGTTATGATTTGGAGTGTGTTGGTATTTTCTGGGGCCCCAGGGGAGTGTTTCAGTATTTCCTGGCTCTCCGTGGGGATTGAGCCGGGATTGACATTGGTCTTTGCGGCATGTGGCCATATTTCCTAATGGCTCTTTGGGAGTGAGTCACGGTTTCCTGCTGACCCCTAGGGAGTTGGTTGTGATTTTGTCGCTGGTCGCTGGGGAGTGTTCCAGTATTTGCTGTTTGTCCCTGGGTAGTGTGTCTGGATTTGCAGTGGGTCCCTTGGGTTGTATTGGAATTTGCTGCTGACCCCTGTGGTGGGAGCCTGGATTTTAATGGAGTTCCCCAGGCTTTGTGTCTATATGTGCTGTGTTTCCCTGGGAGTGTGTTGGGATTTTCTGCCAGGCAAATGGGAGAGTGTGGAGTTTTGCTGTGTAACCCTGAGGACTTTGATGGGATTTGTTGGGAGATCCTTGGGAGGGCTTTGGAATTTGCTGGGGGGCTCCTGGGATTCTGTCCAGAATTTAATGCCAGTTCCCTGTGTTTTTGTTGTTAATTGCTTGGTGTCGCTAGGAAGTATTTTGGGATTGGTGCAATCATTCTATAGATCCCTAATTGTCACTAAACGCATTTTCATTGTCTCTCTCCATCAAGATACGTCACTTACCTCACTTTATTAATTATATACATCACTATATTTCACTAAACGCATTCTTGTTTTCTCTCTTCATATAGCTACATCACTGACCTCACGTCAGCAAGTCTATACCTCGAGATTCATCACCAAACTCACGATTATTGTCGCTATGCATCTATACATATCACCTTCTAAAGTCCTGTGGCCACCACCCTTAAGATACATCACCAAAATTTATATTACTGTCCTTATCCAGCACACCATAATCCTCAGTCCTACTGTCACCACATATACAAGCACAATACCTACCAACGTTATTTTTACTCTCCCTTTCAATCTGACACATCATTTTCTCACTCCTACTGTCACCACACATACAGGTACATTACCAACATTTATTTCACTGTCACTTTCCATTTATATACAGCAATGCCCGATCTTGTATTTTCACTACATGTACAGGTACATCACCAACATTTATTTCCCTATCACTTTCCATTTATATACATACCTGCCCTCACTCCTATTTTCACCTGATATGCAGATACATCACCAACATTTATTTCCATGTCACTTTCGATTTATTTCAATCACTGCCCTCACTCGCACTGTCACCACATATACGTGTACATCACAAACACTCACTTTACTGTCACGATCCATTCAGATGCTCACTCTCCTCACTCATATTGTCAACAACCATTTAACAGAAATAGACCGACTAACTCATTGATTCGCTCTGAAATGCCTGAACTTGCATTAAAACAGTATTATATCTCACAAAACAATAAATCAGCCTGACTTTAGTGGTGAATGAATCCTCACCCACCCTTTCCAAATAGAATATGACATGGTCAAGAAACCAGGATCTCCTCTGAAACACCCACATCCCAAGAAAGAATAAAAGACAGTACTGTGGCAGCATTGAACACTGTCACAGCGTCAGTGATATGATTTTCACTCTCTTTGTCCCTTCTATCTCACTGAGCGAATGCTGTGCTGCATAAAATGAATTTTGAATTCGCAATTTCACTCCATTCCTGCGCAGTGTCCAATGATTTAATCAATTGCTGTAATTTGGATTAGATTGTCTAAACGGTCGCAAGGTGAATACATGATGTTACATATCAACATGACCTATATAAAGGACTGCTTGTCCCATGGCTGACTGACGTTGTGTTTGACAAACGTTCAATGCCTTTTCCCTGTGTGAGTCCTGACCCTAACAGTGAAGAGCTGATTGGAATTCTGTGGAATGCAATGATTACTTTGGATCGTGAGAATAATTTGAAATCTATCAGTTAATCATCTTACACTTCAGATCGTTCCTTCAGCCCTAGTGATTGGCATCATCACTTAGCCTCAATATTAAGGACAAAGGTCAGATCCTCCTTTTGATGGTAAGTTCCATTTCTGTCCAATGCGTGCAATGAATTACTGTGCTGTTAAACTAATCTTGGAGTATGAAGGTCAATTGCTGCTGCTCCGTTGCTGGAATTAATGCCCCTCATGTTGGAAATCATGAAAAATATTTTTTTCTTTATATTATTTACAGCCAGTTGAAGAAGTCAAAATATGTATGTTTTTCCAAATAACTTTCATAAGATGACAGAATATATTTTAACAAAATCCCCAAACAAATTTTCAGCTTAAATTCACAGGTCAATCCCTTCCAACTGAATTATTATACTCACTCAATCTGTATAGCAAGAAATGACACCGCCTCCAGGTGTTTTATTCACATTGGTTAAATCGGACCCGCACTGTTATTTGGGGAAATTTCAAAGTGTCCTTAAGATGGACAGGGATTCCTCATTATCTGTTATGCTGTGATCAATCAATCATTTCACTTGGCAACACTGGGGTATTCAGCACGCATTCATACACATTATTGGCCACAGTTTTTCTCCACATAACCAATCCAGCTGCATTGGAGAACTAATCATCTGAGACAGGCATCTTATGCAATACTGCACCAGTGTTGTACCTGGACGGGAAGTGAAAGTATAAGGGAGAACAGTGAAAAAACAGGACAGTCACTGTAAAGTTAAATCAATGATAAAACTGCTCCTGTTTACTGTACATGTACTGAGAGTGATTGATGGGAAACTGTACGTTAACTATGCAACAAACAATGTAATGCACTTTAGGGATACGAATCCATTGTCCTTGCATGGTCATGACTGCATTTGACCTCAAACCCACAGCAATGTGTTTTACTTTTAAATGACTGCTGAAATAGGTGAGCAAGACGCTCAGTTGTATCAATCAGCTAAAAGAAAACTCTACCAAAAAAGAATGGAACTGGTCGGATCACCCAGCATCGACCTATAGACCAGAACCGACAATGGCAAGCCCACCCATGCTGACCCTGATAAGTGTCCGTTATGATCACCTGGGATTTGTGCCAAAATTGGGAGAGATTTCTCACAGGCTAGGGAAGCAAAAGCCCGACATACTAATAATCAAAGAATCATGCAATAGAAACCATTTCCCAGTCCCCGTCTTCTCCATTCCTGGGTAACCACTGTCCCAGCAGCCAAACTGACCCAGCAGAGGTGATAATTTGCAGGTATACAGTAGTGAGAGAGTTATACAGAGACTCTTCAATATCGACACTGGACCACATGGAGCCTCTTGGTATCAAGTCAAATATGGGTAAGGGAACTCCCTGTTGATTAGTATGAATGGCCCACGAACCCTTACTCTCCCTCACCCCTCCCTCCACCTAACAACGCCCACATTCAGCTGTCGAATTATTTCATCTGCATGTTGAACACTAATCGCAGGAAGTACTGGGGTCGACGAGGGCAGAGAATGTACTCAGGAAGGGCAACTTCAATGAGTCACCAAGAGTGACTATGAAGCAACAGGACAGACCGAGGTGGCCGAATACAGAAGGTCATAGCTGCCAGACTGGCTCTGTGGCAGAGCCTGAAGGAAATAGCAAAAGGGTAAAATCTAAGTGACCTCTTCCTCACCAATAATCTTGCCGTAGATTCGTCTGTTCATAGCATTATCTGCCGAAATGACCACTGCAAGGTCCTTATTTAGACAAAGTCCCCTCTTCACATTGACAATAACTCCATCATGCTGTTTGGCACTGCCTCCGCACTAAATGGAGTAGAGCTGCAACAGATCTAGAAACTGGGCATCCATGAGGCTCTGTGGGCCATCTGTAGAATCAGAAATATGCTCAACCATAAGCTGCATCCTCCTGGCCCAGCATATCCCCCACTCAACCAATAAATGCAAGCAAGGGAATCAAAACTGGTTCAGTAAAGCGGGCAAGAGGGTACGCCAGGAGCATCAGCAGGTGTACCTGCTTGTTTGCTATAAACGTGAACAGCAATGGATGGACAAACCAAAGTGATTCCACAATCAAGGCATCAGGCCTAGCCTCTGCAGTACTTCCAAATACAGTTTGAGAATGAGGGTGGACAATAAAACAACTCCCTAGTGGAGGTGTTGGCTCCACACGTATTCATATACTCAATGATGGCCATGCCCAGCTCTCCAGCGCAAAATATAAGGCATAAAGATTTGCAACAAACTTCAGCCAGTAATGCTGAGCAAATTATGCAACTCTGCCTTCACGGGAGGTCCCCAGTATCTAGATTCCAGTCCTAAGCCAATTATGTTCACTCCTAATTATATCAGTAGTCTAAGGCAAAGTATACTGCAAAGGCAATGGGGCCTTACAATATTGCAGCAAAGTATTGAAGACTTGTTCTCCAGAACTTGCCCACTACTAGCAAAGCTGGTCCATTACAACGAGAACATTGGCATCTATGCAGCAATGTGGAAAATTGGCGAGGAATTCCCTGTACTAACAAAGCATGATACTTCGAAAACAACAAATTTCTGTCAATCAGTCTGCTCTCGTTAATCGGTAAAGAAATGGAAGGAGTTAGTAACAGAGCTTTCAAGCATCACTTGCTAAGCAACCATATGCTTGATGAGGTGAGAGTTGTTGATATCAAGGCAAAGCCTGGTTTTGCGGAGTCCCTAGGAAAACTGCAGCCAATGGGAATCGAGGTTGAAACTCTCCAGTGGTTGTCGTCATATCAAGAACAAAGGAGCATACTTGTGGTTGTTGGAGGTCAGTCATCTCAGCTTCAGGACACCACTTCAGAAGCTCAACAGGGTAGTGTCATCAGCCCAATCATCTTCAGTTATTTGATCAATTACTTTCCTTCCTTCAAGGGTCAAAGTCAGGCTGTTCTCTGATGATTGCACAATGTTCATCGCCTTTTGTTTCTCATCAGAAACACAAGCAGTCCATGTACAAATACAGGAAGAACTGGGCAGATCCAAGGCGTGGGCTGACAGGTGGAAAGTAACATTAACGACAAGCAAGTATCAGGCAGTGACCATCTCCTACAAGAGAGATTCTTACATTCGCCCCTTAACGTTCAATGGCTTTGCAATCACTGAATCCTGACAATCAACATTCTGGGTTTCAACATGGACCAGAGGTTGAAGTGGAACAGCCATATGAACACTATGTCTACAAGAGAAGGTCAGAGGCTCGGAATCCAGTGGCCAGTAATTCAACACTTCTCTCCTCAGAGCATGTCAATGTTCTAAAAGGCACTGGTCAGGATTGAGAAGGAATAATCTCTGCTATCATGAATGAGTGCAGATCCAACATCGCTCATTGAGTTTGAAAACATCCAGGAAAAAACAGCCCCCTACATTGGAACCACATCCACAACCATTCACTCACCACCACCACCATTAAGTAGTGGCTGTTTTGTGTACATGTAACAAGATGCACTGCAGGAACTTACTAAGGCTCTTCACACAGTGCCGTCCATATCCCCTTCCATTACCATCGAAACAATAAGGGCAACGGACACACCATGACAAAACAACCAAGATGTTAAGCTTCACATCCTGCACCATCATGATATGGAGATAGATCGCCCTTCCTTCACTGCCACTAATTCAAATTCCTGGAACTCCATTCCTGACAGTGCTGAGTATATCGACTTCACAATGACTGCAGTAGTTCAAAAAGGCAACTCACAGCCACCTTCTCAAGAGCAATTTGGGATGGGCAGCACATGCTTGTCCAGCCAGAGATGCAAACATTCCATCAATGTATATACAAAAAAATGTGAGTTACAAGCAGAATTGCTGTGTGAATACCAGTTCCAATTGGAACCTCATCACGAACTGGGTGAAGGAAAGAATCTTTTACTCAAAGTTCACATGCAAACTGCCAAAATATAAACCAGGGATAATGCCAGTAGAGCAGCCCATTTAGATATACGTCTGTCCATGGGATAAAATACACAAAGGTTGTTTTTTTGCTTTGTAACCGATCTCCATACTTGCTAGAGTTTAGCCTTATAGTTAGAAATATTGTTAAGTTGAGGAAATCCATCTGACGTATTCAAGCTTATTGTATCTCTCACTCCCACATCGTCCAGGTGTTTCTTAAACATTCTCAATCTTTCCACCATGTCCATCATCACTGCCCTGTCTGGAAGTCTGTTCCGCACGATGATCACTATTTGTGTGCAGAACTTCCTGACGTCAATCTTCATTTCACTCTCTATTTGTTAAATCCATGCCTGTTGTTTAGCTACAGTGACGGGCATGGACCTTCACCCCCTAGTTTGGCCAGCAATTTACTGACCAGAAACACTGAAGGATTTGTGACCTAGCTTCAAGTCAGGATGTTGACTAGCTTGCAGCGGAACTTCCTTACTGTGGTGTCCCCATGAGTATGCTGCCCTTGTCCTGCTAGATGTTAGTGGCCATGGGTTTGGACGATGCAGGAGAAGGAGCCATGGTAAGTTGTTGCAGTGCATCTTATGGATGGTAAACTCTGATGACATTGTGATACGTTGGTGCATGCGGTAGATGATGAAGGAAGTGGATGGGGCTGCATTCAAGTGAGATGCTTTCCCCTGGTTTGGAGTTTCCTGATTTTTTTGGGAGCTGCACTCATCAAGGCTATTGGAGAGTATTGCATCAGACTGTTGACTTGAGCCTTGTGGTCATGATTTCAGAGTCAGGAGGTAAGCAATTCGCCACAGGATTCATAACCTCAGGAGAGCTCTTGTTGCCATGTTATTTATATGAACACTCCAGTTCAGTTTCCGGTCAATGGAAACACATAGGATGTTGCGAGAGAGGAATTCAGTGATGGTTTTGCCAATGCAGTTGAATGGGAGATGTTTATTCTTTCTTCCTGGAGATGGTCATTGCCTTGCGCCTGTCTGACACGCATTTTACATGTTACTTGTCATCCCACAACTGAATATTGCTCAGGTCTTGCTGCTTTTGGGGACAGCCTGCTTCAGCATCTCAGGAGACACAAATGGTGCTGAACACAGTGCAATCATCATTGAACACCCGCACTTCTGACATCCTAATGGATGGAAAGTCAGTGATAAAGAGGCTGAAGATTGTTCAGCCAAGGAGATTACCCTGATCAAGTTCTGCAGTGAAGCCCTGTAACTCAGATGATTGACTGACAACAGCCTCAAACATGTCCCTTTGTGCAAGATGTTACTCCAACAAGAGGAGATTTTTTTTGTCTGATTCCCTTTAACCTCAGTTTTGCCAGGGCTCCTTGATGCCACACTTGGTCAAGAGCTAACTTGATTTCACGGGCAGTCACTCTCACCCTCACCTCTAGAGTTAAGCTCTGTTGTACATGTTTGCATAAACACTGTTAATGTGTCAGGAGCTGAATGATACTGGTGGATTCTAAACTAAGTGGCAGCGAGGTTATTGCTGAGTTAAAATGTGAAAGTGTTGATGATTGAAGTTTCCATCACTTTACTGATGATCGAGATTACACTGATGGCGCGATAAATGTCCATGATGGATTTGTATTGCATGTGTAGAGGACATATCTGAATTATTATCAATTATCCGTGTAGATACCAGTGTTGTAGCTGTAATGGAACAGCTGGCTAGGGGTGCGTCAAATCCTGAAGCACAAGTGGTCAGTACTGTTGCTGAACCATTTTCATGCCCATAGCCTTTGCAGCTTCCAATGGCATTAGCCGCTTCTGGATATCACGTAAAGGGAGTCAACTTGGATGCAGCTTTACCCAATGTTATAATTAACGTGTCAGATTCTAATTAAAGGCCACAGAATATAGTTTAAGAAATTCACCAAACAAGCTGTCAGCTGAATTCAAAAATTCAATTTCTGAACCTCATGTCACATTTATATTTATGTATTTATAGTTATTTGTTATATCTATTTCATAGATGCCCGAAATTTAACATCACGGACTGTGATGGACATCTCTTACTTTTGTTCAGAGTTTTTTTTATCATAAAATTAGATCAATTGAATTATAAATGTTAATAAATCCAGACCTGTAAAATATTTTAAACGTATTCCATGATGTTAAACAATGGTAAGAATACTGTGTGAACTTGCTGTGTTCAGTGCAATGGAACCAAAAAATATCAGAGACAATCAGTTCCCATGAAGACTGACATTAATTACAGTCAGTGCTGGAACAGCATCATCTAATTTACCTGAAGAAAACAGTGCAGTTCAGCATCCAGCCAAATGCATATTAGTGACCTGACAATAATTTGCCAATACAGGTACATAACTGCCAGAAATTTTACTGGTATGATCCTTGAAATTGCAGGCCTGACCATTTTTCTATGCAGATACTGAGCTGTATCCAACCCACCCTCCAGCAACAGGAATTCTGGTGGCTGAGGGTGGAAAGTGTGGGATACAGAAGATTTTCCCGATTTTGGGAGGATGGTTTGGGATCTTCCTGAATCACATTCACGACAGGATAAGGGCCGCTTATCTGGTGAAAGTCGGGAAGCAACTTTGCATCTCATGAATGCTCATTACAGGGCATCAGATCGGAAATTATGGCCGTCAAAGCTTCATGCCCTGTCCAGCAGGAATTCCCGCAATTTGGATTCCCTGTCTGGCTAGCCGGGCGTGCAGCAGGTGACAGAGAGCTCGCTCTCACTTGGCTGACTTTGCAGACTTACCTCCACATTAAATCCACTCTCCTGCGTGCCAGGGTCTCATGCCCCGCTGATGGTATGAAGGCAAAGAAGTGAAGAAAGGCGGGGGAAGGTTTTTGATTGGGGTCAAAAGGCAGCGGAGTATGTGGAAGGAGGTCAGGGAAGAGGTAGAGTTGATAATGAGGAAGGAGAAGTCTAAAAGTGGGATGGGGCTGATGTGCAAGAGGGAATGCTGATGAGTGGAGAGGAAGGTGACCTGCAAAGAAGTGCGTGGAAGGCGTTATGTATAGGGGAGTGTAGAAGGTGCACTGTAAAGGGGGCGTGGAACGTTGGCTGCAAAGGGGGTTCTGGAATGTGGTCTGAAAGGGGGACCACGGAAGGTGGACAGCAAAGGTTGTGTGGAAGGTGTTCTGTAAAGGGGGGTGTGGAAGGTGATCTGTAAGGTGGGTGTGGGAAAGGTGGTCTATAAAGGGGTTTGTGCAAGGTGATCTGTAAAGGGGAGTGTGGAAAGTGGACTGGAAAGGGTGCATGGAAGGTAGTGTGTAGCTTGTGAAGTGGAAGTTTGTGTGTAAGAGTTGGGGATCAGAAGGTGATGAGCAAGGGTGCTGTTGAAGGTGGTCTGTACATTGCACTGAAATGTAATATTAGATGGGGGTGGATGCCCAGCCAAAAAATGAGAATGTGGAAGATGATCTGTTACGTCGGGGTGTGAAACCTGGTCTCTAAAGTGGAGCTGTGGAAGGTAGCCTGTGTATTGGGTGTGTGGCTGGTTGTCTGTAAATTGGGGTGAACAGGCAGTCTGTTGAGGAGGTATTGACAGTGATCTGATAGGAGGGAGTTTGGATGGTGACCTGTGCAGACAGTTTAGAATGTAGTCTGTCAAGGGGAGAGCAGTTGGTGGTTTGTAAATAGGTTTGGAAGCTGTTCTTGAATGGGTGATTTCAGGTTGTCTGCAAGTGGTGGGGTGTGCAATATGGTCTACTAAGGAAGTGTGTGGAATGTAGTCTGTAAATTGGGGTGTCGACAGTCGTCTGTAAGTGGTGGTGTGCGAAAGTTGATCTGCAAGATGTCTGAGGAAGGCAGACTTTAAAGGGGTCATGAAATGTTGTAGGTAAAGGGAGTGTGGAAAGTGACATGTAAAGTGAGGGGGTGCAATGTTTTCTGTTAAGTGAGTGTGTCGAAAGTGGTCTGTAAAGTGACATAGTGGAAGGAGGCCTGTAAATTGGGGTTGCGGAAGTGGTCTGTAAAGTGGGGGTCTGAAAAATCGCCTGTAAAGATTGGGTGTGCAAGTTGAGTTGTACAGTGGGTGTGAGGAAGGTGGTCAATAAAGTGGTGGATTGGAAGGTGGCTGATAAAGTGAGAGAGTGGAAGGTGGCCTGTAAAGTGAGGGTGAAATGGGTGGTCTGTAAGTTCATGTGTGGAAGTTTGTTTGAAAAGTGGGTTATGTAATTTATTATTTAAAAGGAGTGTGGAAAATGGTATGTATAGTAAGGGTGTGCAAGTTGGTTAATAAAGTTGGGGTGTGTGCAGTGTTTTTTAAAGGGCGGTGTGGAAGCTGATCTGTAAAGGGCTGTATACGGTGGACTACGAAGTGGGATGTGAAATGTGGTCTGTAAATTAGGGTATGGACGGGGGTCTGTAAGCGGTGGTATGTGGAAGGTGATTGGCATGGCAGTTGTGACAGTTGGTCTGTAAATTGGGGTGTAGAAGGTGGTCAGCAAAATGAGGGTGTGGACGATAGTATATAAAGTGAGGGTGTGTAATGTATTCCATTATGTGAGGATAGAGAATGTTGTCTATAATTTGGGGGTGTGCAAGGTGGTCTGTAATGGCAGTGGTGTGGAAGATGCTCAGTAAAGCCTTGTGTGGGAGCTGTTCTGTTAATGGGGGTGTGGAAGGGTGTCTTTAAAGTGGGGCATGGAAGGTGGTCTGTAAATTGAGGGAGGGTGAAGGTGTTCTGTAAAGTGGATATGTGCACGGTTGCCTGTAAAGTGGGATATTGGAAGTTGGTCTATAATATGAGAGTGTTGAAGGTGGTATACAATGCTGGGGTGTGCAGCTATGTTGGTATGTGGGCTTTGGATGATGGTCTGTTAAGTGTGTGCATGGAAGGTGGTCTGTAAAGGAGCGTGTTGAAAGTTGTCTGCAAAGTTGGATTTTGGAAGTTTCTCTTTAAAGTAGGTGTGTGGAAGATGGTCTGTAAAGTGGGGGTGCAGAATGGGCAATGTAAATAGGGGGTGAGGAAAGTGGTCTGTAAAGTGGTTGTGAGGAAGCTGCCCTTTAAAGTGGGGGAGAGGAAGATGGACTGTAAAGTGAGGGTGTGGAAGGTGGTCTTTAACGTGGGGGTGTGGAAGGTGGTCTGTAAAGTGGGGGTGTGGATGTTGGTCTGTAAAGTGGGGGTGTGGAAGTTGGTCTGTAAAGTGGGGGTGTGGAAGGTGGTCTGTAAAGTGGGGGTGTGGAAGGTGGTCTGTGAAGTGGGGGTGTGGAAGGTGGTCTGTGAAGTGGGGGTGTGGAAGGTGGTCTGTAAAGAGGGGGTTTGGAAAGTGGTCTGTAAAGTGGGGGTGTGGAAGGTGGTCTGTAAAGTGGGGGTGTGGATGTTGGTCTGTAAAGTGGGGGTGTGGAAGGTGGTCTGTAAAGAGGGGGTGTGGAAGGTGGTCTGTAAAGTGGGGGTGTGGAAGGTGGTCTGTAAAGTGGGGGTGTGGATGTTGGTCTGTAAAGTGGGGGTGTGGAAGGTGGTCTGTGAAGAGGGCGTTTGGAAGGTGGTCTGTAAAGTGGGGGCGTGGATGTTGGTCTGTAAAGTGGGGGTGTGGATGTTGGTCTGTAAAGTGGGGGTGTGGAAGGTGGTCTGTGAAGAGAGGGTTTGGAAGGTGGTCTGTAAAGTGGGGGTGTGGATGTTGGTCTGTAAAGTGGGGTGTGGAAGGTGGTCTGTAAAGTGGGGGTGTGGATGTTGGTCTGTAAAGTGGGGGTGTGGATGTTGGTCTGTAAAGTGGGGGTGTGGAAGGTGGTCTGTAAAGTGGGGGTGTGGAAGGTGGTCTGTAAAGTGGGGGTGTGGATGTTGGTCTGTAAAGTGGGGGTGTGGAAGGTGGTCTGTAAAGTGGGGGTGTGGATGTTGGTCTGTAAAGTGGGGGTGTGGATGGTGGTCTGTAAAGTGGGGGTGTGGAAGGTGGTCTGTAAAGTGGGGGTGTGGAAGGTGGTCTGTAAAGTGGGGGTGTGGAAGGTGGTCTGTAAAGTGGGGGTGTGGAAGGAGGTCTGTAAAGTGGGGGTGTGGAAGGTGGTCTGTAAAGTGGGGGTGTGGAAGGTGGTCTGTAAAGTGGGGGTGTGGAAGGTGGTCTGTAAAGTGGGGGTGTGGAAGGTGGTCTGTAAAGTGGGGGTGTGGATGTTGGTCTGTAAAGTGGGGGTGTGGAAGGTGGTCTGTAAAGTGGGGGTGTGGAAGGTGGTCTGTAAAGTGGGGGTGTGGAAGGTGGTCTGTAAAGTGGGGGTGTGGAAGGTGGTCTGTAAAGTGGGGGTGTGGATGTTGGTCTGTAAAGTGGGGGTGTGGATGGTGGTCTGTAAAGTGGGGGTGTGGAAGGTGGTCTGTAAAGTGGGGGTGTGGAAGGTGGTCTGTAAAGTGGGGGTGTGGATGGTGGTCTGTAAAGTGGGGGTGTGGATGTTGGTCTGTAAAGTGGGGGTGTGGAAGGTGGTCTGTAAAGTGGGGGTGTGGAAGGTGGTCTGTAAAGTGGGGGTGTGGAAGGTGGTCTGTAAAGTGGGGGTGTGGAAGGTGGTCTGTAAAGTGGGGGTGTGGATGTTGGTCTGTAAAGTGGGGGTGTGGATGTTGGTCTGTAAAGTGGGGGTGTGGAAGGTGGTCTGTAAAGTGGGGGTGTGGAAGGTGGTCTGTAAAGTGGGGGTGTGGAAGGTGGTCTGTAAAGTGGGGGTGTGGAAGGTGGTCTGTAAAGTGGGGGTGTGGAAGGTGGTCTGTAAAGTGGGGGTGTGGAAGGTGGTCTGTAAAGTGGGGGTGTGGAAGGTGGTCTGTAAAGTGGGGGTGTGGATGTTGGTCTGTAAAGTGGGGGTGTGGAAGGTGGTCTGTAAAGTGGGGGTGTGGAATGTGGTCTGTAAAGTGGGGGTGTGGAAGGTGGTCTGTAAAGTGGGGGTGTGGAAGGTGGTCTGTAAAGTGGGGGTGTGGAAGGTGGTCTGTAAAGTGGGGGTGTGGAAGGTGGTCTGTAAAGTGGGGGTGTGGAAGGTGGTCTGTAAAGAGGAGGTGTGGAAGGTGGTCTGTAAAGTGGGGGTGTGGAATGTGGTCTGTAAAGTGGGGGTGTGGATGTTGGTCTGTAAAGTGGGGGTGTGGAAGGTGGTCTGTAAAGTGGGGGTGTGGATGTTGGTCTGTAAAGTGGGGGTGTGGAAGGTGGTCTGTAAAGAGGGGGTGTGGAAGGTGGTCTGTAAAGTGGGGGTGTGGATGTTGGTCTGTAAAGTGTGGGTGTGGATGTTGGTCTGTAAAGTGGGGGTGTGGAAGGTGGTCTGTAAAGTGGGGGTGTGGAAGGTGGTCTGTAAAGTGGGGGTGTGGAAGGTGGTCTGTAAAGTGGGGGTGTGGATGTTGGTCTGTAAAGTGGGGGTGTGGATGTTGGTCTGTAAAGTGGGGGTGTGGAAGGTGGTCTGTAAAGTGGGGGTGTGGATGTTGGTCTGTAAAGTGGGGGTGTGGAAGGTGGTCTGTAAAGTGGGGGTGTGGAAGGTGGTCTGTAAAGTGGGGGTGTGGAAGGTGGTCTGTAAAGTGGGGGTGTGGAAGGTGGTCTGTAAAGTGGGGGTGTGGAAGGTGGTCTGTAAAGTGGGGGTGTGGAAGGTGGTCTGTAAAGTGGGGGTGTGGATGTTGGTCTGTAATGTGGGGGTGTGGAAGGTGGTCTGTAAAGTGGGGGTGTGGAAGGTGGTCTGTAAAGTGGGGGTGTGGAAGGTGGTCTGTAAAGTGGGGGTGTGGAAGGTGGTCTGTAAAGTGGGGGTGTGGAAGGTGGTCTGTAAAGTGGGGGTGTGGAAGGTGGTCTGTAAAGTGGGGGTGTGGAAGGTGGTCTGTAAAGTGGGGGTGTGGAAGGTGGTCTGTAAAGTGGGGGTGTGGAAGGTGGTCTGTAAAGTGGGGGTGTGGAAGGTGGTCTGTAAAGTGGGGGTGTGGATGTTGGTCTGTAAAGTGGGGGTGTGGAAGGTGGACTGTAAAGTGGGGGTGTGGAAGGTGGTCTGTAAAGTGGGGGTGTGGAAGGTGGTCTGTAAAGTGGGGGTGTGGAAGGTGGTCTGTAAAGTGGGGGTGTGGATGTTGGTCTGTAAAGTGGGGGTGTGGAAGGTGGTCTGTAAAGTGGGGGTGTGGAAGGTGGTCTGTAAAGTGGGGGTGTGGAAGGTGGTCTGTAAAGTGGGGGTGTGGAAGGTGGTCTGTAAAGTGGGGGTGTGGATGGTGGTCTGTAAAGTGGGGTTGTGGAAGGTGGTCTGTAAAGTGGGGGTGTGGAAGGTGGTCTGTAAAGTGGGGGTGTGGAAGGTGGTCTGTAAAGTGGGGGTGTGGAAGGTGGTCTGTAAAGTGGGGGTGTGGATGGTGGTCTGTAAAGTGGGGGTGTGGAAGGTGGTCTGTAAAGTGGGGGTGTGGAAGGTGGTCTGTAAAGTGGGGGTGTGGAAGGTGGTCTGTAAAGTGGGGGTGTGGAAGGTGGTCTGTAAAGTGGGGGTGTGGAAGGTGGTCTGTAAAGTGGGGGTGTGGAAGGTGGTCTGTAAAGTGGGGGTGTGGATGGTGGTCTGTAAAGTGGGGGTGTGGAAGGTGGTCTGTAAAGTGGGGGTGTGGATGGTGGTCTGTAAAGTGGGGGTGTGGATGGTGGTCTGTAAAGTGGGGGTGTGGATGTTGGTCTGTAAAGTGGGGGTGTGGAAGGTGGTCTGTAAAGTGGGGGTGTGGAAGGTGGTCTGTAAAGTGGGGGTGTGGAAGGTGGTCTGTAAAGTGGGGGTGTGGAAGGTGGTCTGTAAAGTGGGGGTGTGGAAGGTGGTCTGTAAAGTGGGGGTGTGGAAGGTGGTCTGTAAAGTGGGGGTGTGGAAGGTGGTCTGTAAAGTGGGGGTGTGGAAGGTGGTCTGTAAAGTGGGGGTGTGGAAGGTGGTCTGTAAAGTGGGGGTGTGGAAGGTGGTCTGTAAAGTGGGGGTGTGGAAGGTGGTCTGTAAAGTGGGGGTGTGGAAGGTGGTCTGTAAAGTGGGGGTGTGGAAGGTGGTCTGTAAAGTGGGGGTGTGGAAGGTGGTCTGTAAAGTGGGGGTGTGGAAGGTGGTCTGTAAAGTGGGGGTGTGGAAGGTGGTCTGTAAAGTGGGGGTGTGGATGGTGGTCTGTAAAGTGGGGGTGTGGAAGGTGGTCTGTAAAGTGGGGGTGTGGAAGGTGGTCTGTAAAGTGGGGGTGTGGATGTTGGTCTGTAAAGTGGGGGTGTGGAAGGTGGTCTGTAAAGTGGGGGTGTGGAAGGTGGTCTGTAAAGTGGGGGTGTGGAAGGTGGTCTGTAAAGTGGGGGTGTGGAAGGTGGTCTGTAAAGTGGGGGTGTGGAAGGTGGTCTGTAAAGTGGGGGTGTGGAAGGTGGTCTGTAAAGTGGGGGTGTGGATGGTGGTCTGTAAAGTGGGGGTGTGGAAGGTGGTCTGTAAAGTGGGGGTGTGGATGGTGGTCTGTAAAGTGGGGGTGTGGAAGGTGGTCTGTAAAGTGGGGGTGTGGAAGGTGGTCTGTAAAGTGGGGGTGTGGATGTTGGTCTGTAAAGTGGGGGTGTGGAAGGTGGTCTGTAAAGTGGGGGTGTGGAAGGTGGTCTGTAAAGTGGGGGTGTGGAAGGTGGTCTGTAAAGTGGGGGTGTGGATGGTGGTCTGTAAAGTGGGGGTGTGGATGTTGGTCTGTAAAGTGGGGGTGTGGAAGGTGGTCTGTAAAGTGGGGGTGTGGAAGGTGGTCTGTAAAGTGGGGGTGTGGAAGGTGGTCTGTAAAGTGGGGGTGTGGATGTTGGTCTGTAAAGTGGGGGTGTGGAAGGTGGTCTGTAAAGTGGGGGTGTGGAAGGTGGTCTGTAAAGTGGGGGTGTGGATGTGGGTCTGTAAAGTGGGGGTGTGGATGGTGGTCTGTAAAGTGGGGTTGTGGAAGGTGGTCTGCAAAGTGGGGGTGTGGAAGGTGGTCTGTAAAGTGGGGGTGTGGAAGGTGGTCTGTAAAGTGGGGGTGTAGAAGGTGGTCTGTAAAGTGGGAGTGTGGCAGGTGGTCTGTAAAGTGGGGGTGTGGAAGGTGGTCTGTAAAGTGGGGGTGTGGATGTTGGTCTGTAAAGTGGGGGTGTAGAAGGTGGTCTGTAAAGTGGGGGTGTGGAAGGTGGTCTGTAAAGTGGGGGTGTGGAAGGTGGTCTGTAAAGTGGGGGTGTGGAAGGTGGTCTGTAAAGTGGGGGTGTGGAAGGTGGTCTGTAAAGTGGGGGTGTGGAAGGTGGTCTGTAAAGTGGGGGTGTGGAAGGTGGTCTGTAAAGTGGGGGTGTGGAAGGTGGTCTGTAAAGTGGGGGTGTGGAAGGTGGTCTGTAAAGTGGGGGTGTGGAAGGTGGTCTGTAAAGTGGGGGTGTGGAAGGTGGTCTGTAAAGTGGGGGTGTGGATGGTGGTCTGTAAAGTGGGGGTGTGGAAGGTGGTCTGTAAAGTGGGGGTGTGGAAGGTGGTCTGTAAAGTGGGGGTGTGGAAGGTGGTCTGAAAAGTGGGGGTGTGGAAGGTGGTCTGTAAAGTGGGGGTGTGGAAGGTGGTCTGTAAAGTGGGGGTGTGGAAGGTGGTCTGTAAAGTGGGGGTGTGGAAGGTGGTCTGTAAAGTGGGGGTGTGGAAGGTGGTCTGTAAAGTGGGGGTGTGGAAGGTGGTCTGTAAAGTGGGGGTGTGGAAGGTGGTCTGTAAAGTGGGGGTGTGGAAGGTGGTCTGTAAAGTGGGGGTGTGGAAGGTGGTCTGTAAAGTGGGGGTGTGGAAGGTGGTCTGTAAAGTGGGGGTGTGGAAGGTGGTCTGTAAAGTGGGGGTGTGGAATGTGGTCTGTAAAGTGGGGGTGTGGAAGGTGGTCTGTAAAGTGGGGGTGTGGAAGGTGGTCTGTAAAGTGGGGGTGTGGATGTTGATCTGTAAAGTGGGGGTGTGGAAGGTGGTCTGTAAAGTGGGGGTGTGGATGATGGTCTGTAAAGTGGGGGTGTGGATGTTGGTCTGTAAAGTGGGGGTGTGGAAGGTGGTCTGTAAAGAGGGGGTGTGGATGTTGGTCTGTAAAGTGGGGGTGTGGAAGGTGGTCTGTAAAGTGGGGGTGTGGAAGGTGGTCTGTAAAGTGGGGGTGTGGAAGGTGGTCTGTAAAGTGGGGGTGTGGATGTTGGTCTGTAAAGTGGGGGTGTGGAAGGTGGTCTGTAAAGTGGGGGTGTGGAAGGTGGTCTGTAAAGTGGGGGTGTGGATGTTGGTCTGTAAAGTGGGGGTGTGGAAGGTGGTCTGTAAAGTGGGGGTGTGGATGTTGGTCTGTAAAGTGGGGGTGTGGAAGGTGGTCTGTAAAGTGGGTGTGTGGATGTTGGTCTGTAAAGTGGGGGTGTGGAAGGTGGTCTGTAAAGTGGGGGTGTGGATGTTGGTCTGTAAAGTGGGGGTGTGGAAGGTGGTCTGTAAAGTGGGGGTGTGGAAGGTGGTCTGTAAAGTGGGGGTGTGGATGTTGGTCTGTAAAGTGGGGGTGTGGAAGGTGGTCTGTAAAGTGGGGGTGTGGAAGGTGGTCTGTAAAGTGGGGGTGTGGAAGGTGGTCTGTAAAGTGGGGGTGTGGAAGGTGGTCTGTAAAGTGGGGGTGTGGATGTTGGTCTGTAAAGTGGGGGTGTGGAAGGTGGTCTGTAAAGTGGGGGTGTGGAAGGTGGTCTGTAAAGTGGGGGTGTGGAAGGTGGTCTGTAAAGTGGGGGTGTGGAAGGTGGTCTGTAAAGTGGGGGTGTGGAAGGTGGTCTGTAAAGTGGGGGTGTGGAAGGTGGTCTGTAAAGTGGGGGTGTGGAAGGTGGTCTGTAAAGTGGGGGTGTGGAAGGTGGTCTGTAAAGTGGGGGTGTGGAAGGTGGTCTGTAAAGTGGGGGTGTGGAAGGTGGTCTGTAAAGTGGGGGTGTGGAAGGTGGTCTGTAAAGTGGGGGTGTGGATGTTGGTCTTTAAAGTGGGGGTGTGGAAGGTGGTCTGTAAAGTGGGGGTGTGGAAGGTGGTCTGTAAAGTGGGGGTGTGGAAGGTGGTCTGTAAAGTGGGGGTGTGGAAGGTGGTCTGTAAAGTGGGGGTGTGGATGTTGGTCTGTAAAGTGGGGGTGTGGATGGTGGTCTGTAAAGTGGGGGTGTGGAAGGTGGTCTGTAAAGTGGGGGTGTGGAAGGTGGTCTGTAAAGAGGGGGTGTGGAAGGTGGTCTGTAAAGTGGGGGTGTGGATGTTGGTCTGTAAAGTGGGGGTGTGGATGTTGGTCTGTAAAGTGGGGGTGTGGAAGGTGGTCTGTAAAGTGGGGGTGTGGAAGGTGGTCTGTAAAGTGGGGGTGTGGAAGTTGGTCTGTAAAGTGGGGGTGTGGAAGGTGGTCTGTAAAGTGGGGGTGTGGATGGTGGTCTGTAAAGTGGGGGTGTGGAAGGTGGTCTGTAAAGTGGGGGTGTGGAAGGTGGTCTGTAAAGTGGGGGTGTGGAAGGTGGTCTGTAAAGTGGGGGTGTGGAAGGTGGTCTGTAAAGTGGGGGTGTGGATGTTGGTCTGTAAAGTGGGGGTGTGGATGTTGGTCTGTAAAGTGGGGGTGTGGAAGGTGGTCTGTAAAGTGGGGGTGTGGAAGGTGGTCTGTAAAGTGGGGGTGTGGATGTTGGTCTGTAAAGTGGGGGTGTGGAAGGTGGTCTGTAAAGTGGGGGTGTGGAAGGTGGTCTGTAAAGTGGGGGTGTGGAAGGTGGTCTGTAAAGTGGGGGTGTGGAAGGTGGTCTGTAAAGTGGGGGTGTGGAAGGTGGTCTGTAAAGTGGGGGTGTGGAAGGTGGTCTGTAAAGTGGGGGTGTGGATGGTGGTCTGTAAAGTGGGGGTGTGGAAGGTGGTCTGTAAAGTGGGGGTGTGGAAGGTGGTCTGTAAAGTGGGGGTGTGGATGTTGGTCTGTAAAGTGGGGGTGTGGAAGGTGGTCTGTAAAGTGGGGGTGTGGAAGGTGGTCTGTAAAGTGGGGGTGTAGAAGGTGGTCTGTAAAGTGGGAGTGTGGCAGGTGGTCTGTAAAGTGGGGGTGCAGAATGTGGTCTGTAAAGTGGGGGTGTGGAAGGTGGTCTGTAAAGTGGGGGTGTGGATGTTGGTCTGTAAAGTGGGGGTGTGGAAGGTGGACTGTAAAGTGGGGGTGTGGAAGGTGGTCTGTAAAGTGGGGGTGTGGAAGGTGGTCTGTAAAGTGGGGGTGTGGAAGGTGGTCTGTAAAGTGGGGGTGTGGAAGGTGGTCTGTAAAGTGGGGGTGTGGATGTTGGTCTGTAAAGTGGGGGTGTGGAAGGTGGTCTGTAAAGTGGGGGTGTGGAAGGTGGTCTGTAAAGTGGGGGTGTGGAAGGTGGTCTGTAAAGTGGGGGTGTGGAAGGTGGTCTGTAAAGTGGGGGTGTGGATGTTGGTCTGTAAAGTGGGGGTGTGGAAGGTGGTCTGTAAAGTGGGGGTGTGGAAGGTGGTCTGTAAAGTGGGGGTGTGGCCGGTGGTCTGTAAAGTGGGGGTGTGGAAGGTGGTCTGTAAAGTGGGGGTGTGGATGTTGGTCTGTAAAGTGGGGGTGTGGATGTTGGTCTGTAAAGTGGGGGTGTGGAAGGTGGTCTGTAAAGTGGGGGTGTGGAAGGTGGTCTGTAAAGTGGGGGTGTGGAAGGTGGTCTGTAAAGTGGGGGTGTGGAAGGTGGTCTGTAAAGTGGGGGTGTGGATGTTGGTCTGTAAAGTGGGGGTGTGGAAGGTGGTCTGTAAAGTGGGGGTGTGGAAGGTGGTCTGTAAAGTGGGGGTGTGGAAGGTGGTCTGTAAAGTGGGGGTGTGGAAGGTGGTCTGTAAAGTGGGGGTGTGGAAGGTGGTCTGTAAAGTGGGGGTGTGGAAGGTGGTCTGTAAAGTGGGGGTGTGGAAGGTGGTGTGTAAAGTGGGGGTGTGGATGGTGGTCTGTAAAGTGGGGGTGTGGATGTTGGTCTGTAAAGTGGGGGTGTGGAAGGTGGTCTGTAAAGTGGGGGTGTGGAAGGTGGTCTGTAAAGTGGGGGTGTGGATGGTGGTCTGTAAAGTGGGGGTGTGGAAGGTGGTCTGTAAAGTGGGGGTGTGGAAGGTGGTCTGTAAAGTGGGGGTGTGGATGTTGGTCTGTAAAGTGGGGGTGTGGAAGGTGGTCTGTAAAGTGGGGGTGTGGATGGTGGTGTGTAAAGTGGGGGTGTGGAAGGTGGTCTGTAAAGTGGGGGTGTGGAAGGTGGTCTGTAAAGTGGGGGTGTGGAAGGTGGTCTGTAAAGTGGGGGTGTGGAAGGTGGTCTGTAAAGTGGGGGTGTGGATGTTGGTCTGTAAAGTGGGGGTGTGGAAGGTGGTCTGTAAAGTGGGGGTGTGGAAGGTGGTCTGTAAAGTGGGGGTGTGGAAGGTGGTCTGTAAAGTGGGGGTGTGGATGGTGGTCTGTAAAGTGGGGGTGTGGATGTTGGTCTGTAAAGTGGGGGTGTGGAAGGTGGTCTGTAAAGTGGGGGTGTGGAAGGTGGTCTGTAAAGTGGGGGTGTGGAAGGTGGTCTGTAAAGTGGGGGTGTGGAAGGTGGTCTGTAAAGTGGGGGTGTGGAAGGTGGTCTGTAAAGAGGGGGTGTGGAAGGTGGTCTGTAAAGTGGGGGTGTGGATGTTGGTCTGTAAAGTGGGGGTGTGGAAGGTGGTCTGTAAAGTGGGGGTGTGGATGGTGGTCTGTAAAGTGGGGGTGTGGAAGGTGGTCTGTAAAGTGGGGGTGTGGAAGGTGGTCTGTAAAGTGGGGGTGTGGAAGGTGGTCTGTAAAGTGGGGGTGTGGAAGGTGGTCTGTAAAGTGGGGGTGTGGAAGGTGGTCTGTAAAGTGGGGGTGTGGAAGGTGGTCTGTAAAGTGGGGGTGTGGATGGTGGTCTGTAAAGTGGGGGTGTGGAAGGTGGTCTGTAAAGTGGGGGTGTGGATGTTGGTCTGTAAAGTGGGGGTGTGGATGTTGGTCTGTAAAGTGGGGGTGTGGAAGGTGGTCTGTAAAGTGGGGGTGTGGATGTTGGTCTGTAAAGAGGGGGTGTGGAAGGTGGTCTGTAAAGTGGGGGTGTGGAAGGTGGTCTGTGAAGAGGGGGTTTGGAAGGTGGTCTGTAAAGTGGGGGTGTGGATGTTGGTCTGTAAAGTGGGGGTGTGGATGTTGGTCTGTAAAGTGGGGGTGTGGAAGGTGGTCTGTAAAGTGGGGGTGTGGAAGGTGGTCTGTAAAGTGGGGGTGTGGAAGGTGGTCTGTAAAGTGGGGGTGTGGAAGGTGGTCTGTAAAGTGGGGGTGTGGATGTTGGTCTGTAAAGTGGGGGTGTGGAAGGTGGTCTGTAAAGTGGGGGTGTGGAAGGTGGTCTGTAAAGTGGGGGTGTGGATGGTGGTCTGTAAAGTGGGGGTGTGGAAGGTGGTCTGTAAAGTGGGGGTGTGGATGTTGGTCTGTAAAGTGGGGGTGTGGAAGGTGGTCTGTAAAGTGGGGGTGTGGAAGGTGGTCTGTAAAGTGGGGGTGTGGAAGGTGGTCTGTAAAGTGGGGGTGTGGATGGTGGTCTGTAAAGTGGGGGTGTGGAAGGTGGTCTGTAAAGTGGGGGTGTGGATGGTGGTCTGTAAAGTGGGGGTGTGGAAGGTGGTCTGTAAAGTGGGGGTGTGGAAGGTGGTCTGTAAAGTGGGGGTGTGGAAGGTGGTCTGTAAGTGGGGGTGTGGAAGGTGGTCTGTAAAGTGGGGGTGTGGAAGGTGGTCTGTAAAGAGGGGGTGTGGAAGGTGGTCTGTAAAGTGGGGGTGTGGATGTTGGTCTGTAAAGTGGGGGTGTGGAAGGTGGTCTGTAAAGTGGGGGTGTGGAAGGTGGTCTGTAAAGTGGGGGTGTGGATGTTGGTCTGTAAAGTGGGGGTGTGGAAGGTGGTCTGTAAAGTGGGGGTGTGGATGTTGGTCTGTAAAGTGGGGGTGTGGATGTTGGTCTGTAAAGTGGGGGTGTGGAAGGTGGTCTGTAAAGTGGGGGTGTGGATGTTGGTCTGTAAAGTGGGGGTGTGGAAGGTGGTCTGTAAAGTGGGGGTGTGGAAGGTGGTCTGTAAAGTGGGGGTGTGGATGTTGGTCTGTAAAGTGGGGGTGTGGATGTTGGTCTGTAAAGTGGGGGTGTGGAAGGTGGTCTGTAAAGTGGGGGTGTGGAAGGTGGTCTGTAAAGTGGGGGTGTGGATGTTGGTCTGTAAAGTGGGGGTGTGGATGTTGGTCTGTAAAGTGGGGGTGTGGATGTTGGTCTGTAAAGTGGGGGTGTGGATGTTGGTCTGTAAAGTGGGGGTGTGGAAGGTGGTCTGTAAAGTGGGGGTGTGGAAGGTGGTCTGTAAAGTGGGGGTGTGGATGTTGGTCTGTAAAGTGGGGGTGTGGATGTTGGTCTGTAAAGTGGGGGTGTGGAAGGTGGTCTGTAAAGTGGGGGTGTGGATGTTGGTCTGTAAAGTGGGGGTGTGGAAGGTGGTCTGTAAAGTGGGGGTGTGGATGGTGGTCTGTAAAGTGGGGGTGTGGATGTTGGTCTGTAAAGTGGGGGTGTGGATGGTGGTCTGTAAAGTGGGGGTGTGGATGTTGGTCTGTAAAGTGGGGGTGTGGAAGGTGGTCTGTAAAGTGGGGGTGTGGAAGGTGGTCTGTAAAGTGGGGGTGTGGAAGGTGGTCTGTAAAGTGGGGGTGTGGATGTTGGTCTGTAAAGTGGGGGTGTGGAAGGTGGTCTGTAAAGTGGGGGTGTGGAAGGTGGTCTGTAAAGTGGGGGTGTGGATGGTGGTCTGTAAAGTGGGGGTGTGGAAGGTGGTCTGTAAAGTGGGGGTGTGGAAGTTGGTCTGTAAAGTGGGGGTGTGGATGTTGGTCTGTAAAGTGGGGGTGTGGATGTTGGTCTGTAAAGTGGGGGTGTGGATGTTGGTCTGTAAAGTGGGGGTGTGGAAGGTGGTCTGTAAAGTGGGGGTGTGGATGTTGGTCTGTAAAGTGGGGGTGTGGAAGGTGGTCTGTAAAGTGGGGGTGTGGAAGGTGGTCTGTAAAGTGGGGGTGTGGATGTTGGTCTGTAAAGTGGGGTGTGGATGTTGGTCTGTAAAGTGGGGGTGTGGAAGGTGGTCTGTAAAGTGGGGGTGTGGAAGGTGGTCTGTAAAGTGGGGGTGTGGATGTTGGTCTGTAAAGTGGGGGTGTGGATGTTGGTCTGTAAAGTGGGGGTGTGGAAGTTGGTCTGTAAAGTGGGGGTGTGGAAGGTGGTCTGTAAAGTGGGGGTGTGGATGTTGGTCTGTAAAGTGGGGGTGTGGAAGGTGGTCTGTAAAGTGGGGGTGTGGATGTTGGTCTGTAAAGTGGGGGTGTGGATGTTGGTCTGTAAAGTGGGGGTGTGGAAGGTGGTCTGTAAAGTGGGGGTGTGGAAGGTGGTCTGTAAAGTGGGGGTTTGGAAGGTGGTCTGTAAAGTGGGGGTGTGGAAGGTGGTCTGTAAAGTGGGGGTGTGGAAGGTGGTCTGTAAAGTGGGTCTTTGGAATGTGGTCTGTAAATTGGGGGTGTGGAAGGTGGTCTGTAAAGTGGGGTTGGGATTGTGGTCTGTAAAGTGGGGGTGTGGATGTTGATCTGTAAAGTGGGGGTGTGGAAGGTGGTCTGTAAAGTGGGGGTGTGGATGTTGGTCTGTAAAGTGGGGGTGTGGAAGGTGGTCTGTAAAGTGGGGTGTGGATGGTGGTCTGTAAAGTGGGGGTGTGGATGTTGGTCTGTAAAGTGGGGGTGTGGATGTTGGTCTGTAAAGTGGGGGTGTGGAAGGTGGTCTGTAAAGTGGGGGTGTGGAAGGTGGTCAGTAAAGTGGGGGTGTGGAAGGTGGTCTGTAAAGTGGGGGTGTGGATGTTGGTCTGTAAAGTGGGGGTGTGGATGTTGGTCTGTAAAGTGGGGGTGTGGAAGGTGGTCTGTAAAGTTGGGGTGTGGATGTTGGTCTGTAAAGTGGGGGTGTGGAAGGTGGTCTGTAAAGTGGGGGTGTGGAAGGTGGTCTGTAAAGTGGGGGTGTGGAAGGTGGTCTGTAAAGTGGGGGTGTGGAAGGTGGTCTGTAAAGTGGGGGTGTGGAAGGTGGTCTGTAAAGTGGGGGTGTGGATGTTGGTCTGTAAAGTGGGGGTGTGGATGTTGGTCTGTAAAGTGGGGGTGTGGAAGGTGGTCTGTAAAGTGGGGGTGTGGAAGGTGGTCTGTAAAGTGCGGGTGTGGAAGGTGGTCTGTAAAGTGGGGGTGTGGAGGTGGTCTGTAAAGTGGGGGTGTGGATGTGGTCTGTAAAGTGGGGGTGTGGATGTTGGTCTGTAAAGTGGGGGTGTGGAAGGTGGTCTGTAAAGTGGGGGTGTGGATGTTGGTCTGTAAAGTGGGGGTGTGGAAGGTGGTCTGTAAAGTGGGGGTGTGGAAGGTGGTCTGTAAAGTGGGGGTGTGGATGTTGGTCTGTAAAGTGGGGGTGTGGAAGGTGGTCTGTAAAGTGGGGGTGTGGATGTTGGTCTGTAAAGTGGGGGTGTGGATGTTGGTCTGTAAAGTGGGGGTGTGGATGGTGGTCTGTAAAGTGGGGGTGTGGATGGTGGTCTGTAAAGTGGGGGTGTGGAAGGTGGTCTGTAAAGTGGGGGTGTGGAAGGTGGTCTGTAAAGTGGGGGTGTGGAAGGTGGTCTGTAAAGTGGGGGTGTGGAAGTTGGTCTGTAAAGTGGGGGTGTGGATGTTGGTCTGTAAAGTGGGGGTGTGGATGTTGGTCTGTAAAGTGGGGGTGTGGATGTTGGTCTGTAAAGTGGGGGTGTGGATGTGGTCTGTAAAGTGGGGGTGTGGATGTTGGTCTGTAAAGTGGGGGTGTGGAAGTTGGTCTGTAAAGTGGGGGTGTGGATGTTGGTCTGTAAAGTGGGGGTGTGGATGGTGGTCTGTAAAGTGGGGGTGTGGAAGGTGGTCTGTAAAGTGGGGGTGTGGAAGGTGGTCTGTAAAGTGGGGGTGTGGAAGGTGGTCTGTAAAGTGGGGGTGTGGATGTTGGTCTGTAAAATGGGGGTGTGGAAGGTGGTCTGTAAAGTGGGGGTGTGGATGTTGGTCTGTAAAGTGGGGGTGTGGATGTGGTCTGTAAAGTGGGGGTGTGGAAGGTGGTCTGTAAAGTGGGGGTGTGGATGTTGGTCTGTAAAGTGGGGGTGTGGATGTTGGTCTGTAAAGTGGGGGTGTGGAAGGTGGTCTGTAAAGTGGGGGTGTGGAAGGTGGTCTGTAAAGTGGGGGTGTGGAAGGTGGTCTGTAAAGTGGGGGTGTGGAAGGTGGTCTGTAAAGTGGGGGTGTGGAAGGTGGTCTGTAAAGTGGGGGTGTGGATGTTGGTCTGTAAAGTGGGGGTGTGGAAGGTGGTCTGTAAAGTGGGGGTGTGGATGTTGGTCTGTAAAGTGGGGGTGTGGAAGTGGTCTGTAAAGTGGGGGTGTGGAAGGTGGTCTGTAAAGTGGGGGTGTGGATGTTGGTCTGTAAAGTGGGGGTGTGGATGTTGGTCTGTAAAGTGGGGGTGTGGAAGGTGGTCTGTAAAGTGGGGGTGTGGAAGGTGGTCTGTAAAGTGGGGTGTGGAAGGTGGTCTGTAAAGTGGGGGTGTGGATGTTGGTCTGTAAAGTGGGGGTGTGGATGTTGGTCTGTAAAGTGGGGGTGTGGAAGGTGGTCTGTAAAGTGGGGGTGTGGAAGGTGGTCTGTAAAGTGGGGGTGTGGATGTTGGTCTGTAAAGTGGGGGTGTGGAAGGTGGTCTGTAAAGTGGGGTGTGGGATGTTGGTCTGTAAAGTGGGGGTGTGGATGTTGGTCTGTAAAGTGGGGGTGTGGATGGTGGTCTGTAAAGTGGGGGTGTGGAAGGTGGTCTGTAAAGTGGGGGTGTGGATGTTGGTCTGTAAAGTGGGGGTGTGGAGGTGGTCTGTAAAGTGGGGGTGTGGAAGGTGGTCTGTAAAGTGGGGGTGTGGATGTGGTCTGTAAAGTGGGGGTGTGGATGTTGGTCTGTAAAGTGGGGGTGTGGAAGGTGGTCTGTAAAGTGGGGGTGTGGATGTTGGTCTGTAAAGTGGGGGTGTGGATGTTGGTCTGTAAAGTGGGGGTGTGGAAGGTGGTCTGTAAAATGGGGGTGTGGATGTTGTTCTGTAAAGTGGGGGTGTGGATGTTGGTCTGTAAAGTGGGGGTGTGAATGTTGGTCTGTAAAGTGGGGGTGTGGAAGGTGGTCTGTAAAGTTGGGGTGTGGAAGGTGGTCTGTAAAGTGGGGGTGTGGATGTTGGTCTGTAAAGTGGGGGTGTGGATGTTGGTCTGTAAAGTGGGGGTGTGGAAGGTGGTCTGTAAAGTGGGGGTGTGGAAGGTGGTCTGTAAAGTGGGGGTGTGGATGTTGGTCTGTAAAGTGGGGGTGTGGAAGGTGGTCTGTAAAGTGGGGGTGTGGATGTTGGTCTGTAAAGTGGGGGTGTGGATGTTGGTCTGTAAAGTGGGGGTGTGGAAGGTGGTCTGTAAAGTGGGGTTGTGGAAGGTGGTCTGTAAAGTGGGGGTGTGGATGTTGGTCTGTAAAGTGGGGTGTGGAAGGTGGTCTGTAAAGTGGGGGTGTGGAAGGTGGTCTGTAAAGTGGGGGTGTGGAAGGTGGTCTGTAAAGTGGGGGTGTGGATGTTGGTCTGTAAAGTGGGGGTGTGGATGTTGGTCTGTAAAGTGGGGGTGTGGAAGGTGGTCTGTAAAGTGGGGGTGTGGATGTGGTCTGTAAAGTGGGGGTGTGGACGTTGGTCTGTAAAGTGGGGTGTGGATGGTGGTCTGTAAAGTGGGGGTGTGGATGTTGGTCTGTAAAGTGGGGGTGTGGATGTTGGTCTGTAAAGTGGGGGTGTGGAAGGTGGTCTGTAAAGTGGGGGTGTGGAAGGTGGTCTGTAAAGTGGGGGTGTGGAATGTGGTCTGTAAAGTGGGGGTGTGGATGTTGGTCTGTAAAGTGGGGGTGTGGAAGGTGGTCTGTAAAGTGGGGGTGTGGATGTTGGTCTGTAAAGTGGGGGTGTGGAAGTTGGTCTGTAAAGTGGGGGTGTGGATGTTGGTCTGTAAAGTGGGGGTGTGGATGTTGGTCTGTAAAGTGGGGGTGTGGATGTTGGTCTGTAAAGTGGGGGTGTGGAAGGTGGTCTGTAAAGTGGGGGTGTGGAAGGTGGTCTGTAAAGTGGGGGTGTGGATGGTGGTCTGTAAAGTGGGGGTGTGGAAGGTGGTCTGTAAATTGGGGGTGTGGATGTGGTCTGTAAAGTGGGGGTGTGGATGTTGGTCTGTAAAGTGGGGGTGTGGAAGGTGGTCTGTAAAGTGGGGGTGTGGATGTTGGTCTGTAAAGTGGGGGTGTGGAAGGTGGTCTGTAAAGTGGGGGTGTGGAAGGTGGTCTGTAAAGTGGGGGTGTGGATGTTGGTCTGTAAAGTGGGGGTGTGGATGTTGGTCTGTAAAGTGGGGGTGTGGAAGGTGGTCTGTAAAGTGGGGGTGTGGAAGGTGGTCTGTAAAGTGGGGGTGTGAAGGTGGTCTGTAAAGTGGGGGTGTGGATGTTGGTCTGTAAAGTGGGGGTGTGGATGTTGGTCTGTAAAGTGGGGGTGTGGAAGGTGGTCTGTAAAGTGGGGGTGTGGAAGGTGGTCTGTAAATTGGCGGTGTGGATGTTGGTCTGTAAAGTGGGGTGTGGAAGGTGGTCTGTAAAGTGGGGGTGTGGATGTTGGTCTGTAAAGTGGGGGTGTGGATGTTGGTCTGTAAAGTGGGGGTGTGGAAGGTGGTCTGTAAAGTGGGGGTGTGGATGGTGGTCTGTAAAGTGGGGGTGTGGAAGGTGGTCTGTAAAGTGGGGGTGTGGATGGTGGTCTGTAAAGTGGGGCTGTGGATGTGGTCTGTAAAGTGGGGGTGTGGATGTGGTCTGTAAAGTGGGGTGGTGGAAGGTGGTCTGTAAAGTGGGGGTGTGGATGTGGTCTGTAAAGTGGGGGTGTGGATGTTGGTCTGTAAAGTGGGGGTGTGGATGTTGGTCTGTAAAGTGGGGGTGTGGATGTGGTCTGTAAAGTGGGGTTGTGGAAGATGGTCTGTAAAGTGGGGGTGTGGATGTGGGTCTGTAAAGTGGGGGTGTGGAAGGTGGTCTGTAAAGTGTGGGTGTGGAAGGTGGTCTGTAAAGTGGGGGTGTGGATGGTGGTCTGTAAAGTGGGGGTGTGGAAGGTGGTCTGTAAAGTGGGGGTGTGGATGTGGTCTGTAAAGTGGGGGTGTGGATGTTGGTCTGTAAAGTGGGGGTGTGGAAGGTGGTCTGTAAAGTGGGGGTGTGGATGTTGGTCTGTAAAGTGGGGTGTGGAAGGTGGTCTGTAAAGTGGGGGTGTGGAAGGTGGTCTGTAAAGTGGGGGTGAGGACGGTGGTCTGTAAAGTGGGGGTGTGGATGTTGGTCTGTAAAGTGGGTGCGTTGAAGGTGGTCTGTAAAGTGGGGGTGTGGAAGGTGGTCTGTAAAGTGGGGGTGTGGATGTGGTCTGTAAAGTGGGGGTGTGGATGTTGGTCTGTAAAGTGGGGTGTGGATGTTGGTCAGTAAAGTGGGGGTGTGGAAGGTGGTCTGTAAAGTGGGGGTGTGGATGTTGGTCTGTAAAGTGGGGGTGTGGATGCTGGTCTGTAAAGTGGGGGGGTGGAAGGTGGTCTGTAAAGTGGGGGTGTGGATGTGGTCTGTAAAGTGGGGGTGTGGATGGTGGTCTGTAAAGTGGGGGTGTGGAAGGTGGTCTGTAAAGTGGGGGTGTGGATGTTGGTCTGTAAAGTGGGGGTGTGGATGTTGGTCTGTAAAGTGGGGGTGTGGAAGTTGGTCTGTAAAGTGGGGGTGTGGATGTTGGTCTGTAAAGTGGGGGTGTGGAAGGTGGTCTGTAAAGTGGGGGTGTGGAAGGTGGTCTGTAAAGTGGGGGTGTGGATGTTGGTCTGTAAAGTGGGGGTGTGGATGTTGGTCTGTAAAGTGGGGGTGTGGATGTTGGTCTGTAAAGTGGGGGTGTGGATGTTGGTCTGTAAAGTGGGGGTGTGGAAGGTGGTCTGTAAAGTGGGGGTGTGGAAGGTGGTCTGTAAAGTGGGGGTGTGGATGTTGGTCTGTAAAGTGGGGGTGTGGATGTTGGTCTGTAAAGTGGGGGTGTGGAAGTTGGTCTGTAAAGTGGGGGTGTGGATGTTGGTCTGTAAAGTGGGGGTGTGGAAGGTGGTCTGTAAAGTGGGGGTGTGGATGTTGGTCTGTAAATTGGGGGTGTGGATTTTGGTCTGTAAATTAGGGGTGTGGATGTTTGTCTGTAAAGTGGGGGTGTGGATGTTGGTCTGTAAAGTGGGGTGTGGATGTTGGTCTGTAAAGTGGGGTCTGGATGTTGGTCTGTAAACTGGGGGTGTGGATGTTGTCTGTAAAGTGGGGTGTGGATGTGGTCTGTAAAGTGGGGGGTGTGGAAGGTGGTCTGTAAAGTGGGGGTGTGGATGTTGGTCTGTAAAGTGGGGGTGTGGATGTTGGTCTGTAAAGTGGGGGTGTGGATGTTGGTCTGTAAAGTGGGGGTGTGGAAGGTGGTCTGTAAAGTGGGGGTGTGGATGGTGGTCTGTAAAGTGGGGGTGTGGATGTTGGTCTGTAAAGTGGGGGTGTGGATGTTGGTCTGTAAAGTGGGGGTGTGGATGTTGGTCTGTAAAGTGGGGGTGTGGATGTTGGTCTGTAAAGTGGGGGTGTGGAAGGTGGTCTGTAAAGTGGGGGTGTGGATGTTGGTCTGTAAAGTGGGGGTGTGGATGTTGGTCTGTAAAGTGGGGGTGTGGAAGGTGGTCTGTAAAGTGGGGGTGTGGATGTTGGTCTGTAAAGTGGGGGTGTGGATGTTGGTCTGTAAAGTGGGGGTGTGGAAGGTGGTCTGTAAAGTGGGGGTGTGGATGTTGGTCTGTAAAGTGGGGGTGTGGATGTTGGTCTGTAAAGTGGGGGTGTGGATGTTGGTCTGTAAAGTGGGGGTGTGGATGTTGGTCTGTAAATTGGGGGTGTGGATGTTGGTCTGTAAAGTGGGGGTGTGGATGTTGGTCTGTAAAGTGGGGGTGTGGATGTTGGTCTGTAAAGTGGGGGTGTGGAAGGTGGTCTGTAAAGTGGGGGTGTGGATGTTGGTCTGTAAAGTGGGGGTGTGGATGTTGGTCTGTAAAGTGGGGTGTGGATGTTGGTCTGTAAAGTGGGGGTGTGGATGTTGGTCTGTAAAGTGGGGGTGTGGATGTTGGTCTGTAAAGTGGGGTGTGGAAGGTGGTCTGTAAAGTGGGGGTGTGGAAGGTGGTCTGTAAAGTGGGGGTTGGATGTTGGTCTGTAAAGTGGGGGTGTGGAAGGTGGTCTGTAAATTGGGGTGTGGATGTGGTCTGTAAAGTGGGGGTGTGGATGTTGGTCTGTAAAGTGGGGGTGTGGAAGGTGGTCTGTAAAGTGGGGGTGTGGAAGGTGGTCTGTAAAGTGGGGGTGTGGATGTTGGTCTGTAAAGTGGGGGTGTGGATGTTGGTCTGTAAAGTGGGGTGTGGATGTTGGTCTGTAAAGTGGGGGTGTGGATGTTGGTCTGTAAAGTGGGGGTGTGGATGTTGGTCTGTAAAGTGGGGGTGTGGAAGGTGGTCTGTAAAGTGGGGGTGTGGAAGGTGGTCTGTAAAGTGGGGGTGTGGATGTTGGTCTGTAAAGTGGGGGTGTGGATGTTGGTCTGTAAAGTGGGGTGTGGATGTTGGTCTGTAAAGTGGGGGTGTGGAAGGTGGTCTGTAAAGTGGGGGTGTGGATGTTGGTCTGTAAAGTGGGGGTGTGGATGTTGGTCTGTAAAGTGGGGGTGTGGATGTTGGTCTGTAAAGTGGGGGTGTGGATGTTGGTCTGTAAAGTGGGGGTGTGGATGTTGGTCTGTTAAGTGGGGGTGTGGATGTTGGTCTGTAAAGTGGGGGTGTGGATGTTGGTCTGTAAAGTGGGGGTGTGGATGGTGGTCTGTAAAGTGGGGGTGTGGATGTTGGTCTGTAAAGTGGGGGTGTGGATGTTGGTCTGTAAAGTGGGGGTGTGGATGCTGTTCTGTAAAGTGGGGGTGTGGATGTTGGTCTGTAAACTGGGGGTGTGGATGTTGGTCTGTAAAGTGGGGGTGTGGATGTTGGTCTGTAAAGTGGGGTGTGGATGTTGGTCTGTAAAGTGGGGGTGTGGATGTTGGTCTGTAAAGTGGGGGTGTGGATGTTGGTCTGTAAAGTGGGGGTGTGGATGTTGGTCTGTAAAGTGGGGGTGTGGATGTTGGTCTGTAAAGTGGGGGTGTGGATGTTGGTCTGTAAAGTGGGGGTGTGGATGTTGGTCTGTAAAGTGGGGGTGTGGAAGGTGGTCTGTAAAGTGGGGGTGTGGATGTTGGTCTGTAAAGTGGGGGTGTGGATGTTGGTCTGTAAAGTGGGGGTGTGGATGGTGGTCTGTAAAGTGGGGGTGTGGATGTTGGTCTGTAAAGTGGGGGTGTGGATGTTGGTCTGTAAAGTGGGGGTGTGGATGTTGGTCTGTAAAGTGGGGGTGTGGATGTTGGTCTGTAAAGTGGGGGTGTGGATGTTGGTCTGTAAAGTGGGGGTGTGGATGTGGTCTGTAAAGTGGGGGTGTGGATGTTGGTCTGTAAAGTGGGGGTGTGGATGTTGGTCTGTAAAGTGGGGGTGTGGATGTTGGTCTGTAAAGTGGGGGTGTGGATGTTGGTCTGTAAAGTGGGGGTGTGGAAGTTGGTCTGTAAAGTGGGGGTGTGGATGTTGGTCTGTAAAGTGGGGGTGTGGATGTTGGTCTGTAAAGTGGGGGTGTGGATGTTGGTCTGTAAAGTGGGGGTGTGGATGTTGGTCTGTAAAGTGGGGGTGTGGATGTTGGTCTGTAAAGTGGGGGTGTGGAAGGTGGTCTGTAAAGTGGGGGTGTGGATGTTGGTCTGTAAAGTGGGGGTGTGGATGTTGGTCTGTAAAGTGGGGGTGTGGAAGGTGGTCTGTAAAGTGGGGGTGTGGATGTTGGTCTGTAAAGTGGGGGTGTGGATGTTGGTCTGTAAAGTGGGGGTGTGGAAGGTGGTCTGTAAAGTGGGGGTGTGGATGTTGGTCTGTAAAGTGGGGGTGTGGATGTTGGTCTGTAAAGTGGGGGTGTGGAAGGTGGTCTGTAAAGTGGGGGTGTGGATGTTGGTCTGTAAAGTGGGGGTGTGGATGTTGGTCTGTAAAGTGGGGGTGTGGATGTTGGTCTGTAAAGTGGGGGTGTGGATGTTGGTCTGTAAAGTGGGGGTGTGGATGTTGGTCTGTAAAGTGGGGGTGTGGATGTTGGTCTGTAAAGTGGGGGTGTGGATGTTGGTCTGTAAAGTGGGGGTGTGGATGTTGGTCTGTAAAGTGGGGGTGTGGATGTTGGTCTGTAAAGTGGGGGTGTGGATGTTGGTCTGTAAAGTGGGGGTGTGGATGTGGTCTGTAAAGTGGGGGTGTGGATGTTGGTCTGTAAAGTGGGGGTGTGGATGTTGGTCTGTAAAGTGGGGGTGTGGATGTTGGTCTGTAAAGTGGGGGTGTGGATGTTGGTCTGTAAAGTGGGGGTGTGGATGTTGGTCTGTAAAGTGGGGGTGTGGATGGTGGTCTGTAAAGTGGGGGTGTGGATGTTGGTCTGTAAAGTGGGGGTGTGGATGTTGGTCTGTAAAGTGGGGGTGTGGAAGGTGGTCTGTAAAGTGGGGGTGTGGATGTTGGTCTGTAAAGTGGGGGTGTGGATGTTGGTCTGTAAAGTGGGGGTGTGGATGTTGGTCTGTAAAGTGGGGGTGTGGATGTTGGTCTGTAAAGTGGGGGTGTGGATGTTGGTCTGTAAAGTGGGGGTGTGGATGTTGGTCTGTAAAGTGGGGGTGTGGATGTTGGTCTGTAAAGTGGGGGTGTGGATGTTGGTCTGTAAAGTGGGGGTGTGGATGTTGGTCTGTAAAGTGGGGGTGTGGATGTTGGTCTGTAAAGTGGGGGTGTGGAAGGTGGTCTGTAAAGTGGGGGTGTGGATGTTGGTCTGTAAAGTGGGGGTGTGGATGTTGGTCTGTAAAGTGGGGGTGTGGAAGGTGGTCTGTAAAGTGGGGGTGTGGAAGGTGGTCTGTAAAGTGGGGGTGTGGATGTTGGTCTGTAAAGTGGGGGTGTGGATGTTGGTCTGTAAAGTGGGGGTGTGGATGTTGGTCTGTAAAGTGGGGGTGTGGATGTTGGTCTGTAAAGTGGGGTGTGGAAGGTGGTCTGTAAAGTGGGGGTGTGGATGTTGGTCTGTAAAGTGGGGGTGTGGATGTTGGTCTGTAAAGTGGGGGTGTGGAAGGTGGTCTGTAAAGTGGGGGTGTGGATGTTGGTCTGTAAAGTGGGGGTGTGGATGTTGGTCTGTAAAGTGGGGTGTGGATGTTGGTCTGTAAAGTGGGGGTGTGGATGTTGGTCTGTAAAGTGGGGGTGTGGATGTTGGTCTGTAAAGTGGGGGTGTGGAAGGTGGTCTGTAAAGTGGGGGTGTGGATGTTGGTCTGTAAAGTGGGGGTGTGGAAGGTGGTCTGTAAAGTGGGGGTGTGGAAGGTGGTCTGTAAAGTGGGGGTGTGGATGTTGGTCTGTAAAGTGGGGGTGTGGATGTTGGTCTGTAAAGTGGGGGTGTGGATGTTGGTCTGTAAATTGGGGGTGTGGATGTTGGTCTGTAAAGTGGGGGTGTGGATGTTGGTCTGTAAAGTGGGGGTGTGGAAGGTGGTCTGTAAAGTGGGGGTGTGGATGTTGGTCTGTAAAGTGGGGGTGTGGATGTTGGTCTGTAAAGTGGGGGTGTGGAAGGTGGTCTGTAAAGTGGGGGTGTGGATGTTGGTCTGTAAAGTGGGGGTGTGGATGTTGGTCTGTAAAGTGGGGGTGTGGAAGGTGGTCTGTAAAGTGGGGGTGTGGATGTTGGTCTGTAAAGTGGGGGTGTGGATGTTGGTCTGTAAAGTGGGGGTGTGGAAGGTGGTCTGTAAAGTGGGGGTGTGGATGTTGGTCTGTAAAGTGGGGGTGTGGAAGTTGGTCTGTAAAGTGGGGGTGTGGATGTTGGTCTGTAAAGTGGGGGTGTGGATGTTGGTCTGTAAAGTGGGGGTGTGGATGTTGGTCTGTAAAGTGGGGGTGTGGATGTTGGTCTGTAAAGTGGGGGTGTGGATGTTGGTCTGTAAAGTGGGGGTGTGGATGTTGGTCTGTAAAGTGGGGGTGTGGAAGGTGGTCTGTAAAGTGGGGGTGTGGAAGGTGGTCTGTAAAGTGGGGGTGTGGATGTTGGTCTGTAAAGTGGGGGTGTGGAAGGTGGTCTGTAAAGTGGGGGTGTGGAAGGTGGTCTGTAAAGTGGGGGTGTGGATGGTGGTCTGTAAAGTGGGGGTGTGGATGTTGGTCTGTAAAGTGGGGGTGTGGATGTTGGTCTGTAAAGTGGGGGTGTGGATGTTGGTCTGTAAAGTGGGGGTGTGGATGTTGGTCTGTAAAGTGGGGGTGTGGATGTTGGTCTGTAAATTGTGGGTGTGGAAGGTGGTCTGTAAAGTGGGGGTGTGGATGGTGGTCTGTAAAGTGGGGGTGTGGTTGTTGGTCTGTAAAGTGGGGGTGTGGATGTTGGTCTGTAAAGTGGGGGTGTGGATGTTGGTCTGTAAAGTGGGGGTGTGGATGTTGGTCTGTAAAGTGGGGGTGTGGATGTTGGTCTGTAAAGTGGGGGTGTGGATGTTGGTCTGTAAAGTGGGGGTGTGGATGTTGGTCTGTAAAGTGGGGGTGTGGTTGTTGGTCTGTAAAGTGGGGGTGTGGATGTTGGTCTGTAAAGTGGGGGTGTGGATGTTGGTCTGTAAAGTGGGGGTGTGGAAGGTGGTCTGTAAAGTGGGGGTGTGGATGTTGGTCTGTAAAGTGGGGGTGTGGATGTTGGTCTGTAAAGTGGGGGTGTGGATGTTGGTCTGTAAAGTGGGGGTGTGGATGTTGGTCTGTAAAGTGGGGGTGTGGATGTTGGTCTGTAAAGTGGGGGTGTGGATGTTGGTCTGTAAAGTGGGGGTGTGGATGTTGGTCTGTAAAGTGGGGGTGTGGATGTTGGTCTGTAAAGTGGGGGTGTGGATGTTGGTCTGTAAAGTGGGGGTGTGGATGTTGGTCTGTAAAGTGGGGGTGTGGATGTTGGTCTGTAAAGTGGGGGTGTGGATGTTGGTCTGTAAAGTGGGGGTGTGGATGTTGGTCTGTAAAGTGGGGGTGTGGATGTTGGTCTGTAAAGTGGGGTGTGGATGTTGGTCTGTAAAGTGGGGGTGTGGATGTTGGTCTGTAAAGTGGGGGTGTGGATGTTGGTCTGTAAAGTGGGGGTGTGGATGTTGGTCTGTAAAGTGGGGGTGTTGATGTTGGTCTGTAAAGTGGGGGTGTGGAAGGTGGTCTGTAAAGTGGGGGTGTGGATGTTGGTCTGTAAAGTGGGGGTGTGGATGTTGGTCTGTAAAGTGGGGGTGTGGATGTTGGTCTGTAAAGTGGGGGTGTGGATGTTGGTCTGTAAAGTGGGGGTGTGGATGTTGGTCTGTAAAGTGGGGGTGTGGATGTTGGTCTGTAAAGTGGGGGTGTGGATGTTGGTCTGTAAAGTGGGGGTGTGGATGTTGGTCTGTAAAGTGGGGGTGTGGAAGGTGGTCTGTAAAGTGGGGGTGTGGATGTTGGTCTGTAAAGTGGGGGTGTGGATGTTGGTCTGTAAAGTGGGGGTGTGGATGTTGGTCTGTAAAGTGGGGGTGTGGATGTTGGTCTGTAAAGTGGGGGTGTGGATGTTGGTCTGTAAAGTGGGGGTGTGGATGTTGGTCTGTAAAGTGGGGGTGTGGATGTTGGTCTGTAAAGTGGGGGTGTGGAAGGTGGTCTGTAAAGTGGGGGTGTGGATGTTGGTCTGTAAAGTGGGGGTGTGGATGTTGGTCTGTAAAGTGGGGGTGTGGAAGTTGGTCTGTAAAGTGGGGGTGTGGATGTTGGTCTGTAAAGTGGGGGTGTGGATGTTGGTCTGTAAAGTGGGGGTGTGGATGTTGGTCTGTAAAGTGGGGGTGTGGATGTTGGTCTGTAAAGTGGGGGTGTGGATGTTGGTCTGTAAAGTGGGGGTGTGGAAGGTGGTCTGTAAAGTGGGGGTGTGGATGTTGGTCTGTAAAGTGGGGGTGTGGATGTTGGTCTGTAAAGTGGGGGTGTGGATGTTGGTCTGTAAAGTGGGGGTGTGGATGTTGGTCTGTAAAGTGGGGGTGTGGATGTTGGTCTGTAAAGTGGGGGTGTGGATGTTGGTCTGTAAAGTGGGGGTGTGGATGTTGGTCTGTAAAGTGGGGGTGTGGATGTTGGTCTGTAAAGTGGGGGTGTGGATGTTGGTCTGTAAAGTGGGGGTGTGGATGTTGGTCTGTAAAGTGGGGGTGTGGAAGGTGGTCTGTAAAGTGGGGGTGTGGATGTTGGTCTGTAAAGTGGGGGTGTGGATGTTGGTCTGTAAAGTGGGGGTGTGGATGTTGGTCTGTAAAGTGGGGGTGTGGATGTTGGTCTGTAAAGTGGGGGTGTGGATGTTGGTCTGTAAAGTGGGGGTGTGGAAGGTGGTCTGTAAAGTGGGGGTGTGGATGTTGGTCTGTAAAGTGGGGGTGTGGATGTTGGTCTGTAAAGTGGGGGTGTGGATGTTGGTCTGTAAAGTGGGGGTGTGGATGTTGGTCTGTAAAGTGGGGGTGTGGAAGTTGGTCTGTAAAGTGGGGGTGTGGATGTTGGTCTGTAAAGTGGGGGTGTGGATGTTGGTCTGTAAAGTGGGGGTGTGGATGTTGGTCTGTAAAGTGGGGGTGTGGATGTTGGTCTGTAAAGTGGGGGTGTGGATGTTGGTCTGTAAAGTGGGGGTGTGGATGTTGGTCTGTAAAGTGGGGGTGTGGATGTTGGTCTGTAAAGTGGGGGTGTGGATGTTGGTCTGTAAAGTGGGGGTGCGGATGTTGGTCTGTAAAGTGAGGGTGTGGAAGGTGGTCTGTAAAGTGGGGGTGTGGAAGGTGGTCTGTAAAGTGGGGGTGTGGATGTTGGTCTGTAAAGTGGGGGTGTGGATGTTGGTCTGTAAAGTGGGGGTGTGGAAGGTGGTCTGTAAAGTGGGGGTGTGGATGTTGGTCTGTAAAGTGGGGGTGTGGATGTTGGTCTGTAAAGTGGGGTGTGGATGTTGGTCTGTAAAGTGGGGGTGTGGAAGTTGGTCTGTAAAGTGGGGGTGTGGAAGGTGGTCTGTAAAGTGGGGGTGTGGATGTTGGTCTGTAAAGTGGGGGTGTGGATGTTGGTCTGTAAAGTGGGGGTGTGGATGTTGGTCTGTAAAGTGGGGGTGTGGATGTTGGTCTGTAAAGTGGGGGTGTGGATGTTGGTCTGTAAAGTGGGGGTGTGGATGTTGGTCTGTAAAGTGGGGGTGTGGATGTTGGTCTGTAAAGTGGGGGTGTGGATGTTGGTCTGTAAAGTGGGGGTGTGGAAGGTGGTCTGTAAAGTGGGGGTGTGGATGTTGGTCTGTAAAGTGGGGGTGTGGATGGTGGTCTGTAAAGTGGGGGTGTGGAAGGTGGTCTGTAAAGTGGGGGTGTGGATGTTGGTCTGTAAAGTGGGGGTGTGGATGTTGGTCTGTAAAGTGGGGGTGTGGAAGGTGGTCTGTAAAGTGGGGGTGTGGATGTTGGTCTGTAAAGTGGGGGTGTGGATGTTGGTCTGTAAAGTGGGGGTGTGGATGTTGGTCTGTAAAGTGGGGGTGTGGATGTTGGTCTGTAAAGTGGGGGTGTGGATGTTGGTCTGTAAAGTGGGGGTGTGGATGTTGGTCTGTAAAGTGGGGGTGTGGATGTTGGTCTGTAAAGTGGGGGTGTGGAAGGTGGTCTGTAAAGTGGGGGTGTGGATGTTGGTCTGTAAAGTGGGGGTGTGGATGTTGGTCTGTAAAGTGGGGGTGTGGATGTTGGTCTGTAAAGTGGGGGTGTGGATGTTGGTCTGTAAAGTGGGGGTGTGGATGTTGGTCTGTAAAGTGGGGGTGTGGATGTTGGTCTGTAAAGTGGGGGTGTGGATGTGGTCTGTAAAGTGGGGGTGTGGATGTTGGTCTGTAAAGTGGGGGTGTGGATGTTGGTCTGTAAAGTGGGGGTGTGGATGTTGGTCTGTAAAGTGGGGGTGTGGATGTTGGTCTGTAAAGTGGGGGTGTGGATGTTGGTCTGTAAAGTGGGGGTGTGGATGTTGGTCTGTAAAGTGGGGGTGTGGATGTTGGTCTGTAAAGTGGGGGTGTGGATGTTGGTCTGTAAAGTGGGGGTGTGGATGTTGGTCTGTAAAGTGGGGGTGTGGATGTTGGTCTGTAAAGTGGGGGTGTGGATGTTGGTCTGTAAAGTGGGGGTGTGGATGTTGGTCTGTAAAGTGGGGGTGTGGATGTTGGTCTGTAAAGTGGGGGTGTGGATGTTGGTCTGTAAAGTGGGGGTGTGGATGTTGGTCTGTAAAGTGGGGGTGTGGATGTTGGTCTGTAAAGTGGGGGTGTGGATGTTGGTCTGTAAAGTGGGGGTGTGGATGTTGGTCTGTAAAGTGGGGGTGTGGATGTTGGTCTGTAAAGTGGGGGTGTGGATGTTGGTCTGTAAAGTGGGGGTGTGGATGTTGGTCTGTAAAGTGGGGGTGTGGATGTTGGTCTGTAAAGTGGGGGTGTGGATGTTGGTCTGTAAAGTGGGGGTGTGGATGTTGGTCTGTAAAGTGGGGGTGTGGAAGGTGGTCTGTAAAGTGGGGGTGTGGATGTTGGTCTGTAAAGTGGGGGTGTGGATGTTGGTCTGTAAAGTGGGGGTGTGGATGTTGGTCTGTAAAGTGGGGGTGTGGATGTTGGTCTGTAAAGTGGGGGTGTGGATGTTGGTCTGTAAAGTGGGGGTGTGGATGTTGGTCTGTAAAGTGGGGGTGTGGATGTTGGTCTGTAAAGTGGGGGTGTGGAATGTGGTCTGTAAAGTGGGGGTGTGGATGTTGGTCTGTAAAGTGGGGGTGTGGATGTTGGTCTGTAAAGTGGGGGTGTGGATGTTGGTCTGTAAAGTGGGGGTGTGGAAGTTGGTCTGTAAAGTGGGGGTGTGGATGTTGGTCTGTAAAGTGGGGGTGTGGATGTTGGTCTGTAAAGTGGGGGTGTGGATGTTGGTCTGTAAAGTGGGGGTGTGGATGTTGGTCTGTAAAGTGGGGGTGTGGATGTTGGTCTGTAAAGTGGGGGTGTGGATGTTGGTCTGTAAAGTGGGGGTGTGGATGTTGGTCTGTAAAGTGGGGGTGTGGATGTTGGTCTGTAAAGTGGGGGTGTGGATGTTGGTCTGTAAAGTGGGGGTGTGGATGTTGGTCTGTAAAGTGGGGGTGTGGATGTGGTCTGTAAAGTGGGGTTGTGGATGTTGGTCTGTAAAGTGGGGGTGTGGATGTTGGTCTGTAAAGTGGGGGTGTGGAAGGTGGTCTGTAAAGTGGGGGTGTGGATGTTGGTCTGTAAAGTGGGGGTGTGGATGTTGGTCTGTAAAGTGGGGGTGTGGATGTTGGTCTGTAAAGTGGGGTGTGGATGTTGGTCTGTAAAGTGGGGGTGTGGATGTTGGTCTGTAAAGTGGGGGTGTGGATGGTGGTCTGTAAAGTGGGGGTGTGGATGTTGGTCTGTAAAGTGGGGGTGTGGATGTTGGTCTGTAAAGTGGGGGTGTGGATGTTGGTCTGTAAAGTGGGGGTGTGGATGTTGGTCTGTAAAGTGGGGGTGTGGATGTTGGTCTGTAAAGTGGGGGTGTGGATGTTGGTCTGTAAAGTGGGGGTGTGGATGTTGGTCTGTAAAGTGGGGGTGTGGAAGGTGGTCTGTAAAGTGGGGGTGTGGATGTTGGTCTGTAAAGTGGGGGTGTGGATGTTGGTCTGTAAAGTGGGGGTGTGGATGTTGGTCTGTAAAGTGGGGGTGTGGATGTTGGTCTGTAAAGTGGGGGTGTGGATGTTGGTCTGTAAAGTGGGGGTGTGGATGTTGGTCTGTAAAGTGGGGGTGTGGATGTTGGTCTGTAAAGTGGGGGTGTGGATGTTGGTCTGTAAAGTGGGGGTGTGGATGTTGGTCTGTAAAGTGGGGGTGTGGATGTTGGTCTGTAAAGTGGGGGTGTGGATGTTGGTCTGTAAAGTGGGGGTGTGGATGTTGGTCTGTAAAGTGGGGGTGTGGATGTTGGTCTGTAAAGTGGGGGTGTGGATGTTGGTCTGTAAAGTGGGGGTGTGGATGTTGGTCTGTAAAGTGGGGGTGTGGATGTTGGTCTGTAAAGTGGGGGTGTGGAAGGTGGTCTGTAAAGTGGGGGTGTGGAAGGTGGTCTGTAAAGTGGGGGTGTGGAAGGTGGTCTGTAAAGTGGGGGTGTGGAAGGTGGTCTGTAAAGTGGGGGTGTGGAAGGTGGTCTGTAAAGTGGGGGCGTGGAAGGTGGTCTGTAAAGTGGGGGTGTGGAAGGTGGTCTGTAAAGTGGGGGTGTGGATGTTGGTCTGTAAAGTGGGGGTGTGGATGTTGGTCTGTAAAGTGGGGGTGTGGAAGGTGGTCTGTAAAGTGGGGGTGTGGATGTTGGTCTGTAAAGTGGGGGTGTGGATGTTGGTCTGTAAAGAGGGGGTGTGGATGTTGGTCTGTAAAGTGGGGGTGTGGATGTTGGTCTGTAAAGTGGGGTTGTGGATGTTGGTCTGTAAAGTGGGGGTGTGGATGTTGGTCTGTAAAGTGGGGGTGTGGAAGGTGGTCTGTAAAGTGGGGGTGTGGAAGGTGGTCTGTAAAGTGGGGGTGTGGATGTTGGTCTGTAAAGTGGGGGTGTGGATGTTGGTCTGTAAAGTGGGGGTGTGGAATGTGGTCTGTAATTTGGGGGTGTGGAAGGTGGTCTGTAAAGTGGGGGTGTGGATGTTGGTCTGTAAAGTGGGGGTGTGGAAGGTGGTCTGTAAAGTGGGGTTGTGGATGTTGGTCTGTAAAGTGGGGGTGTGGAATGTGGTCTGTAAAGTGGGGGTGTGGAAGGTGGTCTGTAAAGTGGGGGTGTGGATGTTGGTCTGTAAAGTGGGGGTGTGGATGTTGGTCTGTAAAGTGGGGGTGTGGAAGGTGGTCTGTAAAGTGGGGGTGTGGATGTTGGTCTGTAAAGTGGGGGTGTGGATGTTGGCCTGTAAAGTGGGGGTGTGGATGTTGGTCTGTAAAGTGGGGGTGTGGATGTTGGTCTGTAAAGTGGGGGTGTGGATGTTGGTCTGTAAAGTGGGGGTGTGGATGTTGGTCTGTAAAGTGGGGGTGTGGATGTTGGTCTGTAAAGTGGGGTTCTGGAAGGTGGTCTGTAAAGTGGGGGTGTGGATGTTGCTCTGTAAAGTGGGGGTGTGGATGTTGGTCTGTAAAGTGGGGGTGTGGAAGGTGGTCTGTAAAGTGGGGGTGTGGATGTTGGTCTGTAAAGTGGGGGTGTGGATGTTGGTCTGTAAAGTGGGGGTGTGGATGTTGGTCTGTAAAGTGGAGGTGTGGATGTTGGTCTGTAAAGTGGGGGTGTGGATGTTGGTCTGTAAAGTGGGGGTGTGGAAGGTGGTCTGTAAAGTGGGGGTGTGGAAGGTGGTCTGTAAAGTGGGGGTGTGGAAGGTGGTCTGTAAAGTGGGGGTGTGGATGTTGGTCTGTAAAGTGGGGGTGTGGAAGGTTGTCTGTAAAGTGGGGGTGTGGAAGGTCGTCTGTAAAGTGGGGGTGTGGATGTTGGTCTGTAAAGTGGGGGTGTGGATGTTGGTCTGTAAAGTGGGGGTGTGGAAGGTGGTCTGTAAAGTGGGGGTGTGGATGTTGGTCTGTAAAGTGGGGGTGTGGATGTTGGTCTGTAAAGTGGGGGTGTGGAAGGTGGTCTGTAAAGTGGGGGTGTGGATGTTGGTCTGTAAAGTGGGGGTGTGGAAGGTGGTCTGTAAAGTGGGGGTGTGGATGTTGGTCTGTAAAGTGGGGGTGTGGATGCTGGTCTGTAAAGTGGGGGTGTGGAAGGTGGTCTGTAAAGTGGGGGTGTGGAAGGTGGTCTGTAAAGTGGGGGTGTGGATGTTGGTCTGTAAAGTGGGGGTGTGGATGTTGGTCTGTAAAGTGGGGGTGTGGATGTTGGTCTGTAAAGTGGGGTGTGGATGTTGGTCTGTAAAGTGGGGGTGTGGAAGGTGGTCTGTAAAGTGGGGGTGTGGAAGGTGGTCTGTAAAGTGGGGGTGTGGATGTTGGTCTGTAAAGTGGGGGTGTGGATGTTGGTCTGTAAAGTGGGGGTGTGGATGTTGGTCTGTAAAGTGGGGGTGTGGAAGGTGGTCTGTAAAGTGGGGGTGTGGATGTTGGTCTGTAAAGTGGGGGTGTGGAAGGTGGTCTGTAAAGTGGGGGTGTGGATGTTGATCTGTAAAGTGGGGGTGTGGATGTTGGTCTGTAAAGTGGGGGTGTGGAAGGTGGTCTGTAAAGTGGGGGCTGTGGAAGGTGGTCTGTAAAGTGGGGGTGTGGATGTTGGTCTGTAAAGTGGGGGTGTGGAAGGTGGTCTGTAAAGTGGGGGTGTGGAAGGTGGTCTGTAAAGTGGGGGTGTGGATGTTGGTCTGTAAAGTGGGGGTGTGTATGTTGATCTGTAAAGTGGCGGTGTGGAAGGTGGTATGTAAAGTGGGGGTGTGGAAGGTGGTCTGTAAAGTGGGGGTGTGGAAGGTTGGTCTGTAAAGTGGGGGTGTGGATGTTGGTCTGTAAAGTGGGGGTGTGGATGTTGGTCTGTAAAGTGGGGGTGTGGATGTTGGTCTGTAAAGTGGGGGTGTGCATGTTGATCTGTATAGTGGGGGTGTGGAGGGTGGTCTGTAAAGTCGGGGTGTGGATGTTGGTCTGTAAAGTGGGGGTGTGGAAGGTGGTCTGTAAAGTTCGGGGTGTGGAAGGTGGTCTGTAAAGTGGGGGTGTGGAAGGTGGTCTGTAAAGTGGGGGTGTGGATGTTGGTCTGTAAAGTGGGGGTGTGGATGTTGGTCTGTAAAGTGGGGGTGTGGAAGGTGGTCTGTAAAGTGGGGGTGTGGATGTTGGTCTGTAAAGTGGGGGTGTGGAAGGTGGTCTGTAAAGTGGGGGTGTGGATGTTGGTCTGTAAAGTGGGGGTGTGGAAGGTGGTCTGTAAAGTGCGGGTGTGGATGTTGGTCTGTAAAGTGGGGGTGTGGATGTTGGTCTGTAAAGTGGGGGTGTGGATGTTGGTCTGTAAAGTGGGGTTGTGGATGTTGGTCTGTAAAGTGGGGGTGTGGATGTTGGTCTGTAAAGTGGGGGTGTGGAAGGTGGTCTGTAAAGTGGGGGTGTGGATGTTGGTCTGTAAAGTGGGGGTGTGGATGTTGGTCTGTAAAGTGGGGGTTTGGATGTTGGTCTGTAAAGTGGGGGTGTGGATGTTGGTCTGTAAAGTGGGGGTGTGGATGTTGGTCTGTAAAGTGGGGGTGTGGAAGGTGGTCTGTAAAGTGGGGGTGTGGATGTTGGTCTGTAAAGTGGGGGTGTGGATGTTGGTCTGTAAAGTGGGGGTGTGGATGTTGGTCTGTAAAGTGGGGGTGTGGAAGGTGGTCTGTAAAGTGGGGGTGTGGATGTTGGTCTGTAAAGTGGGGGTGTGGATGTTGGTCTGTAAAGTGGGGGTGTGGATGTTGGTCTGTAAAGTGGGGGTGTGGATGTTGGTCTGTAAAGTGGGGGTGTGGAAGTTGGTCTGTAAAGTGGAGGTGTGGATGTTGGTCTGTAAAGTGGGGGTGTGGATGTTGGTCTGTAAAGTGGGGGTGTGGATGTTGGTCTGTAAAGTGGGGGTGTGGAAGGTGGTCTGTAAAGTGGGGGTATGGATGTTGGTCTGTAAAGTGGGGGTGTGGATGTTGGTCTTAAAGTGGGGGTGTGGATGTTGGTCTGTAAAGTGGGGGTGTGGATTTTGGTCTGTAAAGTGGGGGTGTGGATGTTGGTCTGTAATGTGGGGGTGTGGAAGGTGGTCTGTAAAGTGGGGGTGTGGACGTTGGTCTGTAAAGTGGGGGTGTGGATGTTGGTCTGTAAAGTGGGGGTGTGGAAGGTGCTCTGTAATGTGGGGGTGTGGATGTTGGTCTGTAAAGTGGGGGTGTGGATGTTGGTCTGTAATGTGGGGGTGTGGAAGGTGGTCTGTAAAGTGGGGGTGTGGATGTTGGTCTGTAAATTGGGGGTGTGGATGTTGGTCTGTAAAGTGGGGGTGTGGAATGTGGTCTGTAAAGTGGGGGTGTGGATGTTGGTCTGTAAAGTGGGGATGTGGATGTTGGTCTGTAAAGTGGGGGTGTGGAAGGTTGTGTGTAAAGTGGGTGTGCGGAAGGTGGTCTGTAAAATGGGGGTGTGGATGTTGGTCTGTAAAGTGGGGGTGCGGAAGGTTGTCTGTAAAGTGGGGGTGTGGATGTTTGTCTGTAAAGTGGGGGTGTGGATGTTGGTCTGTAAAGTGGGGGTGTGGATGTTGGTCTTTAAAGTGGGGGTGTGGAACGTGGTCTGTAAAGTGGGGCTGTAGACTATGGTATGTGAAAGAGAGTTGTTGAAGCTGCTCTTTAAATTGAGAGAGTAGAAGATCGACTGTAAAGTGAGTGGATGGAAGATGGATTGCAAAACGGCGGTCTGGATGATTTTTCGTGATTTGGGGTTCGAAAGGGGATCGGTAAAGTTGGAATATTGTCTGTAAAGTGAGGACTGAAAAGGTGGTGTTTAATTGGTGGGTGTGGAAGATGGCACATAAATGTGTGTTGTGGATCGTGGCCCATAACGTGGATGTGGGGGAGGTGATATGTAAAGGCAGTTGTGACAGGTGTTCCATAATGTGAGGATGTGGAATGTGGTCCATAATTTGGGGGTGTGCAAGGTGCTCAGTAATGGTGGTGCTGTGGAAAATGGTGCGTAAAGAATGGAGTGGGAGATATTCTGTAAAGTGTGGTGCGGGACGTGTTCTTTGAAGTGGTTGTGTACATGGTTGTCTGTAAAGTGGGGTGTGGAAGGTCGTTTATAATGTGGGAGTTTGAAAGGTGGTCAGCAATGTTGGGGTGCACAGATTTGTCTGAAAAGGGGGTGTGGGTGGTCGTCTGTAAAGGAGACATGGAAGGTCATCTATACTATTAGGGTGCAAAATGTGTTCTATAATTTGGTGTTTTACCAGTTGTTCTGTAAAGTGGGTTTGGAAGATTGACTGTAAAGTCAGGGTGTGGAAGGTGGAATGTAAAGTGGGGGTGAGAAAGTCAGTCTTTAAATTGGGGGTGTGGAATATCATCTGAAAAGTGTGGGTTTAAAGGGTCTGTGAAATGGGGATGAGGAAGTTGGTTTTAAATGGATGTGCCGACCGTGGCCTTTAAAGCAATGTGTGAAAGGTGGTCTGTAAAGGCAGGTGTACAAGGTGGTCTATACTGTGGGGGTGGGGAAATTGTTCCATAATGTACGGGTTTGGAAGATGGTCTGCAAAGGTGATTTGGATGGTTATCTGTAAAGTGGGTGACTGGTAGCTGATATCTAACGAATTATGTGGAAGGTTGTCTGTAATTTGATGTTGTGAAAGGTGGTCTATAACAAAGAGTAGGAATACCGGGTCTTTTTCCAAATAGCAGGCAGTGACTAGTGTGGAACTGCACAGATCGGGCATGGGGCCCCAGATATTCACAACATATGTCAATTATTTAGATGAGGCAACTAAATGTAATACCTCCATGTTTGCAGCTGACACAAAGCTGAGTGGGAAAATGGAGCTGTGAGGAGGATTCAGAGACGCTTTAGTATGATTTAGAAAAGCTGAGTGATTGGGCAAGTGCATGGCAGATGCAATATAAAGTGGATAAATGCAAGGTTATCCATTTTGGTGGCCAAAGCTGGAAGGCAGATTATTATCTGAATAGTCATGAACTGAGAAAGGGGAATGTGCAGCGAGAGCTGGGTATCCCCATACATCAGTCACCAAAGGTAAGCATACAGGTGCAGCAAGCTATAAAGGAGGCAAATGGGATGTTGGCCTTCATAGCAAGAGGTTTGGAGTACAGGAGCAGGGATGACTGGCTGCAATTGTACAAGGCTTTGTTGAGACCACACCTGGAATATTGTGTAGAGTTTTGTTGACCTTACTTGAGGAAGGGTGCTTTTATTATAGGGGGATTGCAGCAAATCTTTACCAGACTGCTTCCTGGGATAACGGGACTGATATGTGAGGAGAGATTGAGTCGGTTCGGATTATATTCGCTGGAGCTCAGGTGAATGATGGACTGTGTAGATGCAGGAAGAATGTTCCCGACAGTGAGGGATTCCAGAATCAGTGCACAAAGTTTGAGGATGCAAGGAGGATCATCTAGGATAGAGATGAGGAGAAATTTATTCCGCAGAGAGTGGTGAGAATTTGAAATTCGCTACCACAGGAAGTAGTTGAGGACAGAACATTGTATGTTTTCAAGAAGGAGTTATATATAACTGTTGGGGTGAATGGGATCAAAGGATATGGGGAGAAAGCGGGAGCAGGCTATTGAGTTGGATGATCAGCCATAGTCATAATGAATGGCACAGCAGGCTCGAAGGGCCGAATGGCCTACTCCTGCATCTATTTTCTTTGTTTCTATGTTCTATAATCTGGGATTGTGCAATGTGGTCTGTAAAGTGGGTTTGGAAGGCTATCTGTAAAGTAGGGGCGTGAAAAGTGGTCTGTAAAGGGAAGTGTATGATGTGTTATCTAAAGTATGGGTGAGGAAGCTGTTAGTTAAAGGGGTGTAGAAGTTGGACTGTAAACTGTCGTTGTGAAAGGTGGTCTTGAAATTGTGGATTTGGAAGTTGGTCTAAAAAGTGAGGATGTGGATGGTGGTCTGTAAAGTGGATGTATGGGAGGTGCTTTGTAAAATGTGTGTGGAAAAGTGTCTGAAAAATGGTGTATGGAGCTGGACTATAAAGGAGTGGGTTGAATTTAATCTTTAAAGTGGGTGTGGAATGTTGTGTGTAAAGGGGGTATGGATGTTGGTCTGTACCGATCGGCGTGTAAGATAATCAGTAAATGGTTTGTGGATGCTGGTCTATAAACAGGTGTGTGGAGGTGACCCGCAAAGCAGCTGTGGGTGGTGATCATTGACAAGGGCTCTGGATGGAGATCGGTAAAGGGGCTGTGGAAGTTTGTTTGCAAAGAAGGGTACAAATGATTTTCTGTAGAGTGATTGTACAAGGTGGTCTGTAAAGGTTATGTGGATGGTGTTCTGGAAAGGGGGGTGTGGATGATGGCCTGTACAGTGGGGGTGTGGATGGCCGTCTGATAAGTGGGGGTGTGGAAGTGGTCCATAAAGTGTGATTGGGGAATGTGATCTTTAAAGCTGCGTGTGGGAAATGGTCTGTAAAGTGGGGGTGCAGAAGGTGATGTAAAAAACAAGGTTGTGCAAATTGATCTGTAAATGGGGATTGGAAGATGGTCCATAATTTGTGTGTGTGGAATAACGTAAGTAAAGTGGGGATTTGGAAAGTGCTCTGTAACGTGGGAGTGTGGAAGATGGTCTAACTGTGGGCAAGGTTTGCAAGGTTCTCTGTAAAGGCGGTTTGAAAGTTTGTCTGTAAAGTTGGTGTGTGGAAAGGGGTCTGTAAATGGAAGTGCGGATAATCGTTTTTAAAGTGTGTGTTTGCAAGATGCTCCGTAAAGTGTGGGTGTTGAAGGTGCTCTGTAATGTGTGTTACAGAGGTTTTCTGTAAAGTGTTGTGGAAGATTGCCTGTAAATTGGTACTGTGGAATGTGGCCTTTAATGTGAATGTCTGCAATATGGCCTATAATTTGGGTGTGTGCAAGGCTTTCTGTAAAGTAGAGTCTGTAAATTTATATATAAAGTGGGGGAATCGGAAGGTGCTCCGTAAAGTTGGGATTTGTAAGGTGCTGTGTAAGGAGAGTGCGACGATTGTGGTCTGTAAAGTGGGCCTCAGGATGGTGGTTTTGGTTGTTAAAGTGGCGGTGTGGAAAGTGGACTGAAAGTTGGTGTGAGGAAGGTCAAATTCAATGCGGACATGTGCAAGCTAGTCTTTAAAGTGGGGGTGTGGTCGGTTGTCTGTAAAGATGGGGTGAAGAAGGTAGTATGTAAAGTGACGACGTAGAATGTGGTCTGTCAAGCGGGGTTTGGAAGGTGAAGTGCAAAGTTTGGGTGTAGAAGGTGGAGTGTAATCTGAAGGTTTGGATTGTGCTTTGTAAGGGGAATGCATTGAGGGAGTTGAAGGATGGCTTACCCTGTGTTTTATACTCCCTGGCCCGGAAGGTCATCTTTTGCTTGGATGAGTTTGGAGAGTAAATCCTCCTCAAAATAGGCCACTGTTCCGTCTCAGTTGATTTCGGATTTCAAATCGCCATCGTCACACCTTCTGCCACATGGTACATGCCATTGTTCAAGGAATCGACAGGGTCCCCAGGCTTGATAGACACTCCAGTTAAATTTGGCCCTTTCCATGATTTTGTTGCCTCTCAATTTGATGAAATGGTGGAATTTTTTTTAAGTCTCAAATTTTGGCGGTTGATTTATGTATGAGTTGTCTTGCAATGATCTCGTCGGCAAATGGCCCAACGGAACGAAGAGCAATTCTACCTTACATGATTTTGAATTTTACTTAAATCCTGCAGCATAGCTTAAGCACGGAAACATAGAAACACAGGAAATAGGAGTATAAGTAGGTGATTCTACAGCCTGCTCCAGTATTCAATGCAGTCAAGGCTGATCCTCTTTCCCAACACAATGCTCCCGCTCCCTCCCCAAAGCCCCTGAGGCATTTACAGTCTAGAAATCTCTCTACTTCCTTCTTAAATATATTCACTGACTTGGCTTCAAAACCTTCTGTGGGAGAGAATTGCATTGGTTCACCACCCTTTCAGTGAAGTTGTTTCTCCTCATCTCAGTGCTAAATGGCTTGCCCCATATCCCGAGACTGAGACTATTTGTCCTGATCCATGCCAGCCAGATGAAACATCATCCCTGTCCCCAGTTTGTACATCTCAGTGATTTTTTTCTACATTTCAATGAGGACCCCTCTCATGCTTCTAGGCTCCAGTTAATAAAGGCCAACTCTGCCCAATCTCTCCCCCTCCGACTACCCTATCATCATAGGAATGATTCTGGTTAACATTCGCTGCACTCATCCTATGTTACGCAAATCCTTTCTTAGTTAAGGAGACCAAAACTGCGCACAATACTCCAGGTGAGGTCTCAGCAAGCTACCGTGCAGCTGCAGTAAGGCATCCTTGCTCCTGTACTCATGCCCTCTCTCAATGAGGTGAACATAGCATTTGCTTTCTGAAATGCTTGCTCAACCTGTATTTTTGCTTTCAGTGATTGGTGTACAAGCTATCTCCCACGACCTTCTAAAGGGCAATGAGGAATGGGATACACATTCTGGCCTTGCCAGAGACCCCCACATCACATAAAGCAAATGATAAAAATGTTGTGAAATATAATGAAAATAAAGGTGATTGATGTGTATAAATATATGAGCCAGTGCCAAAACTCCTATTCTCTCTTATCTTCATTCCAGGTGTCAGCCGGAAGAGGGAGTGCCCACCGTCACCCTCAGAAGAAGGTCCCAGCCCCGGGCCACCTCAGAGGAAGATGAGGACGATGACTTCACACAGCACAGCAGCCCCAGTGTTCACCTACACCCTCCCCCAGCACAGAGACAAACACACCGATGGATCATTGAACGAGTTTAGGCTGGGGCTCACCATCTGGTGGTCACCCCATACACCGGTGTCCACAGCAGGCCGAGGCAGTGATGGTTAAGCTCTCTTGTACTCAGAGGGCTGCTGGAGAACAGGCACCTGCTAAAGTTTAGACTGATGCTAAGCCTCTGGAAGTGGCCATGGAGAATATGCGGGAGTTTTGCAAAGACTCAGAGAAACATCAGTCAGGATATTCAGATTCCCTCAACAGAGAGGCACGTGAGATTGAGGAGACCATCCCTGTGCTCTCTGATGCTGTGGCTCTGAAATGTGAGGACATGGATGTCTCCATAAGGAGTGTGCTGGACACCATGCAATTTCTGGTGGATTTTGGCGTGGACCTGGACACCAAAGCTGTGGCCATGGCTGTGTTCCAGCTGTGATTAGGTGAGAGGGGGCCGGATCTCCTCGATCTCCCTCCAGGCACTCCCTAAAATAGGAATAGGTGATGTGCCATTGTGCACTCAAAGAGAGGAGAATCATCAAGGCGGACACCCCGTGGTGAATCCATCCAGGACAATCCATTGTGTCCAGATATTCCAAACCCTCTCTGCCTGTGACCCCTTCATCGGTAGCTGCTTATGTTGGGCAGGAGGAAATGGCCCCAACTTGGCCGGGGCCCACTATACCCCAGACTAGCAGAGGACGCCCGTTCTGTCACCACTGACAAGTAGTCATGGTAGTCAGCATCTGCCCCCAGCTCGGCTGCGGATGTTAGAGGTGCTACAGACACATTGGCAGATTTAGAAAAGTTAAGAATGTCTAAATACACGATGGTGGCACGTCTGTAGTCATTGGATGCAGTTTGCTTCACTGAAGATATGTGTTCACTTGCACAGATTTCCAGTGCCTGAATTCAAAATCACCTTCAGTTGCTGTATTGTAGACGTACACCCCACCTCTTCCAGGCGAATGATA